>NC_142516.1:177515681-177821363 GCF_057876585.1 Rhinolophus sinicus
ATAAATGGCTCTAATTGTAAACCCTTTGGTGTTAAAATAATGCCTATTTCAAAATACACTTAATTTCATTAAACACTCTCACTATGTAGAAGATGCATATGTAGGAGGAGAAGATCCTTTTCCTTGAATTATTTTTCCACATCATATTATATTTATAAATTAAGATATTGCTGATCAAGAATTTTAACTGGCAATGCCATTCTCCATTTCTGAGCATAGATTTCATTTCCCTAACCTTTGGTTTGAAGAAAAACCACTACAAGTTTTACTCCGTATTCCCCGTAGTCTGAACTCCATGATTACTTTGAAGGTGTGCGAGAAACAGTCTAAGGATGTGTTATTCTGACCAAACTCCATCCTCATTTAATTTCGACAAGTTTAAAGACATGTTTCATCTCTACAGATTTAAAGCTACTGGATTAGATTTGTATTTTCAAGCAGAGCTTTGGAAAGTTTTGTTTTCAAAATCTGAAGAAAACTTGAACCTACCAGACTTTGAAAATCAACAGTGAACATAATAAAATCCTTCAATGCCTCCCCACAGCCTTCAAGATAAAATCCCAACTCCTCAGTATGGTAACAAAGCTCTGCCTTTATGCCTCAGATATACTCAGTTCCTCCCTCCCTGGAACAGAGCCATTGTCCCAGCCAAGCACAAAGACTTATGGTTCCCAAGTGCATGAAGCTCTGCCTGACGTGAACCTGCGCAGGCTTCACTGCAGTCGCAGTACATTCTTTCTCCAACCAGTTTTCTCCTGTCAACAGCTCCACATCTCTGGGGAAATAAATTAACATTAATAAGGTCCCTTCATGCTTGAATGCTGTAGCAAGAAGAAACCCAAGGAACGTCACATAAAAATCAAGCTATGGGAATAAATGGATCCACCTCTCAACATTAAAAAGGACTGATCTATTTCCAAAAATCTATATGATCTCTGGACATTGTCTCATGTAGAGCTCACACAAACAAGAGCTGTTTTTACTTTAAGTCTGAAATTGATATCATATGGCATCATTGGTACGTATTTCACATGAGGCTGAGAACTTCAGAGCATTCCACATTAAGAGGATTGGGAAAAAGTTCTAAATAAAAAGTGAAAAAGCCTCAAACGGGAAGGTAACGAACAAAACAGTGTAAGCAGGTCAGTACAATTGTCTTAGTATTTGGATTAGCTCCCCTGCCTCAATAGTGATATGTATAGAAAAAACACTTTGTGGAATTTTTGTTTTGTTTTGTTGGAGGGGTGGGTAGAGGAAGAAGGAAATACAATTAGACTGTAGCAGTGAAAACTTCAATGATGTATATAGTCTAGCTAAGGGAGGATGGAGGTCAGGAAGGGATCGTGGAACTGAAAATAGACAAACAAGGACATGTTTATGATACAAAATGTGAACACATTGATGGATTGATTTGAGGGAGATGAAGGTAGGTAGAGCAAATAAAGATGGCTTCCATGTGTCTTGTTTGGGCAGTCAGGTGAAGGCGGTGTCATTTCCTCAGATGTAAAAAAGAGGTCAAGTTTGGGATTTGGAGACAAAAGAGATTGAAAAAATCATGAGGGAGTTCACCCACTAAGAACAAGAAATATTTCAGTAAGCATAAGAAAAAGGAGTTCATAAAACAAATCACCTTTCTAGAGTCCTGTAGGAGAGCAAAGCAAATATCAGAAATATTGCTAATACAGAAATCTGTCTCAGTGGAAATCAAGAATTCATTTTTTTTCACAAGAGTTGCAACACCCCTCACCCCCATTATTATGCCAGTAAAGTATTTCTCTACTATTTGGTAAACTGAGTTTTAACATAATTCCAGTACTTCATATATGAATATTCATATGGCCTGGGAAAATACATAATCAATTTGGATATAGTAATTATAATATATAGCTCCAGAAAGTATCTCTTAGCAAAACCCATTACGCCCCTAAGGGTTTTGGCAAATTGCTCCCCATAGTGCTTTTTGTAATGCTTTTATGTCTTCACAGCAGCATGTTAGATACAGGGTAGCAGTCACTAGTATAATAGAATTGAGAAATTGTCAAAAATACAGAGCAGCTCATGAAAGGGAATCTTGAAATCAAAATGACACATGGCACCTGGAATCTTAAAACTAATTAAAGTGAAAATTGCATAAAATGTTTTTATATACTAATTTTATTCAACAAAGCAAAAGAGTATTTTACTACACAGTGAAAATAATTAGGACTTATAAAAACAGCGTAATTCATCCTAAAGTTTTTAATAGACAAATGTTCAGAGTACTGAACAGAAATGAGTCTATGTAATGAAGATTAAATGTATTTCCTTGTACTTCATAAAGCACATAAATAGCAAACTTTTCGTTAGTGACAAACATTGAAAGTCATCTGAAGATCCTTGTAATAATTTCTCATAACCTGCCCAGTGAACCAATTTGTTGCTTCCTGAACACACCCACTGCTTTTTCCTTTGCATTGGGTATCATAACACTGCTGTCTATATTTCCAAAATGCTACAAAATCACATATAAAGAGCATAAGTCAATCTTATTGTAAGTATATTTATAAAAATGCAATGCATGATGAATGAGTCCAGTATTCCTTCTCTTCAAAAAGAATCACTTCTCTTTTTTTTTTATAATTACTTATTTATTTATTAAATTTATTTGGGTGACACTGGTTAATAAGCTTAAATTTATTGGGGTGACACTGGTTAATAAGGTTTCAAGCATACATTTCTGTAATATATCCTCTGTATATTGCATTGTGTGTTCACCACTGAGTCAGTTCTTCCCTCACCATATATTTAATCCCCCTTTTTCCTCTTCTATCACCCTTCCCCCATTACCCTCTGGTAACCACGGAACTGTTGTCTGTGTCTAAGAGTTTTCCGCTTGTTTATCTTGTTCCTTTCTTGCTTTCAGTTTTACATCTCACATATGAGTGAAGTCATAAAACCATCAATTGAAGCACTAGTTGTTTGATTTTTTTGTTTGTTTTCTGTTAGTTTTGTTTTCCTCTGATAGTCAATTTGACATCCCAGAACTGAATGAGTTACACTTAATGTAGACAGGGAATTCTCCATTTCATAGAAGGAAAGGCATCTTTTCTGGGTCTCAGTTCACTCATGGACTTCCAAGTCCTTTTTGTAAGAGGAATGTTCTATACTTTAATAAAAATGATTTGAATTCTATGAGTGATCTGAATCCCAGAAAATTCCTCTTTTTATAGAATCATTGCAGATGTTGAATGTATATCTGTTGTATGAATTAAGAAGTGAATGAATAAACAAATGGATGGAAGGCAGGCCTTCCTGCTTTTGTTCTTCCTGCAGCTATGTCCGTGCTCACTCAACACATCATTTGTGACCCTGTTGTCATAAGAGTCAGGTTATGTCACTCCTCTGGCTCAAAACCCTCCACTATTTTTCCTATCTACCCCAGGCATTACCCTTACCTACAAGGCTTACTAAAATTGTATCCTCATTTCTCACCTCCTTCTTCCATCTTCACCTCCTTCTATTCTATTTTTGCTCACTTTACTCCAGCCCCACCCCACCCCGCCCCGCAGCCTCCTTACTCAAACCCAACACCCCAAACATATTTCAGATCAGGACCTCTGCTCTCTGAATGCTGTCCTCTTCACCCAAATGACACTCGCTTGTCATTTGTAAGGTATTTACTTACATTTAACCTTCTCAATGAAACTTCCTGACAACTCGATTTAAACATGTATCTGCCATCACTTTTTGTCTCCATTCTCTGCTTTAGTTTCCTCTATAGGATTCATCATCATCTACTGCTTAACAAATGTACTTATTTTAATTGATTTTCTGTCTTCATAGACTACAGTGCACACATACTACAAGAGGGTGGGGTTTTGTATCTTCTATTAGCCCCCATGCTTAGAACAGGAGCACACAGTAGGTATGCAGCAAACATTTTTGAATGAGCAAATTGAGCCAAGTATCCTGACAGCTTTTAATACCCATGCAATTCTTTCTGTAAATAAACCCAGGAGATATACAGTTATTGTGATTAAAGCAATGAATATTTTGTAAAATCATTATTACCCGGGGAGATTCTTTCTGGGCACACTTCATTTTCAACCAAATAAACCAGCAAAATGAATCATGACTAGAAGGGTCAATGATCAACTATATCCCACTTAATAAAGTATTCTTCATAGACTCTAAAATTATTGTCTTTAGAAAAACTTTCATTATGTTCAAACTAGCAAATAGTAACCATAAAGTAACCACAACTTCTGCACGGGGCTTTTCTATGTACAACAACCCCTGTCTCATTATAGTAGTTACCTACCATCCATTCCTTTGAAATGATAAAAGGGAAATCCATGTGAAACTGAGGTCGGCTGCTCACTTTGACAGCAGTGGATATTTTGATTTCTATTGACTTCCATACTGAATGCCAAAATGGTGGC
Source organism: Rhinolophus sinicus (assembly GCF_057876585.1). Classification (NCBI taxonomy): domain Eukaryota; kingdom Metazoa; phylum Chordata; class Mammalia; order Chiroptera; family Rhinolophidae; genus Rhinolophus; species Rhinolophus sinicus. The sequence continues at coordinate 177,520,103 of NC_142516.1, forward strand.
ACCGAAAGACACATAGTGGTATGTCAGAATGGCATGGCTAATATGAAATAAATAAGAATATCTTGAAGTGAGAGGCTCTTCTCTATGTTTTAGCATCTCTTGTGGTGAGCCATCTTTCCAATTAGTGCTAAGTATGGCCCACAGGTGACCTGATGATGAAATGTCTCTACATTCTTTTCAAAGCCTGTCAGTAAAATGGATTAACAAAAGGATGAGTGACACTTATAAATTAGTTTGGTTGACTTCCAAGCATACCAAATTGAATAAGCTTTTGCCTGGCTTGATTTATAGAAGATTGCTTGGTCTTATAACAGCCGAAATGAGAATCTTGTATCACAAAATATATTTTATAAAATTTCTAGAGAAGAGTAGATTTCTCTTATTTCCCAAGCCTTCAATTTTCTCAAAATCATTAGCTAAATCAGCCTTTAAGGCTCATTATACGTCTACTGGACTCAGATTCATCAGTAATCAACCCATGTGGCAGCGGGATTTAGGACTTCAGCTGAGAGAAAATTAGTGGATCTTTGATTCTTTGCCATCATCCTATCCTAATAAAAAGACATTGCTTTTTTAATAGTTTGATTCATTCAGGAAATAGTTCTTACACACACACCATTAGTTAAATATTGTTCCATGTCTTGCCATTCAGGAGCTTATTCTCTGGATGCTAAACTCCCCAAACAATACAGATAATTGAAAAGTCCACAAGATATGAACACACTGTGGTAACACTTCATGAAATGCTATGATTTTCATGGGCCAGAAAAGAAAGGAGGGGTTCCAACAAGATGGTCACAGCTATCAGTGCTGCTTGGGAATAACCAGTCTGACTCAAGTTCACAAAGGACAAGAGTCCTGGCAGCCCTCACCCCTAAAGGCAAAATGACATTTTTGTCATTGGGATGATGTGTTATGAGAAATCAAACAAGACAGTTCAAGAGCAGCCAGGGTAAGGGGATGCTAGGAAAAAGACCCAATGGCATGTGGGAAAGGACATAAGTAGCCGTGTGTGTGTGTGTGTGTGTGTGTGTGTGTGTGTGTGTGTGCATGTACACCTGCGGGCACATGCAGAATGCCCCAGTCCATGAATGTACAGGTATGCCAGTGACCGCTAGACTGTGAGAGGGTGACTATTGTAGCACTAACAAAATAGTGCGCTGGTCCTGGCCAGGCCTTCCAGGCACTGCTCGTTTGGTCTTGTAGCAACCAAGTACATGCCTACAGGTTCGTCATTAACGCCCAGTTGCAATGTCACCAAATATCACCCATTAAGCGTATTACAAACACACAGTGGTGTCAAGTGATATAGGTGGGGTTGTATGAAACTGTACCAAGGAGGAAGATGATAGGGACCCAGGAGATATGGCTGGCTAAACCAGTTTTTCAGCCCTGAGAAGGGACAGTTTCAGACTGGCCAGGCTGTGAGTAAGGCCTCATTCACACCTCACCCCAACCAGAACAGACTGCCTCCAGCCCAAGTGTTTCTCCTAGCAGCTGATGAAGAAGACTGGGGCACCATCCTCACCCAACATCTCTCGGCTTCATGCTTTGCCAGAAATATTTCTTGATCCTGTTTCACTCTGTCTGACTTGCATGTGTATTTTAAGAATAAATATATGAGCTTTCACCTCCTGGAAGCCTCAAACCCAGTCCTTGAATGATTATTAACAAGATAAACAAAGATTGAGACATAGATCTGTATGACTACAAAAAGAGTAACAATGCCTTCTGAAATTCTGTACACAGAGCCTCTTAAAGTATTTTTTTAATCAAGAGAAAAAAAAAAAACTATGCAGTTTTACTAGAGGAGTTGAAGTATATAATATGGAAATATACTGTTAATAATCACTGGACCTCTACAATTTGGAGAATCAAATTTCCATCATTAATGCAGCATATTGACATGATTGCCAAATTATTGAGCAATATATGGGGGAAGTATTTATGTTTTATATCTCTGGTGTGTGATTCAAGAGACACTGGAACAACAGGAACAGCAAATGGTTTTATCTTTAATTATTCTATCTCTGCTCTTCCATCTTGAGCTGCCTTGAATGTTGATCTAGGAAGGAGTCTAACACAATGTTCAGAATCAGCTAAAAAGTGTGAAATGATCTAGGAGAAATTACAGTGGAAAAACTTGAGGAGGTGTATATATCAAATATTTGCTGTCCCTGGTGCTGAACAATTTAAACGAGTATCTTCACCTCACTAAGAAAAACAATAATCACTCTGAACGTGGTAAGGATAGCTAACAGAAACAGGCAGGGAGAGAATGATTAAGCCCCTCCTCCCTTTTTTTGAGAGACAAGCCTAGCAGTTTCCCCAAGTCCTATGGTTTCCTTTGCTAATATCTTGTAGCTTTGCTCTGATATGGCAGGATATCAGGGTTTCACGTTAATGGAGATAAAACAGGACACTTAACATCTTGGGTTGCAAAGAAAAATATATTAAATGATTTCTTGACGTTCATTAGAACTTGAAACTTAAAAAAACAAAACAAAACAACAACAACAAAAAACAATGTTTAGTGGCCTAAGCAATATTTCAAATGCTCACCAGTTCAAATGACTAGAAATAAGAAAAAATCCATAGAAATGAACTTTCCTCAAATTATAAAAAGTAAATTTTTGTGTTTTTTCTACTTGGTGATGAATGACCCTCATTAAGTATTACTGTATTTATTTCCATTTTTGTCAAACCTATGTGTGTGTGTGTGTGTGTGTGTCTGTGTGTGTGTGTGTATGAGTCTTCAGAGAAAAAATTCAAACTATTTACACATTTTTGTAACTATCACAGCACTGTCTCCACAAGCTGCATTCTATTGTGTTCTGTTTGTTTTGTTTCTCTCAGCATGGTGTGGCTTCTGGTTCCTCTTCATTTCCCTGACCTCTAAACCTTGGAAAGCCCAAAAGCTCTTTCCTTAGGCCTCTATTTTTCTCTATTTATAGTCATTTCCTTGGTTATATCATGGCTTATAAACCATCCATATACTGAAAAAGTATATCTTTAGTCAGGAACTGCCCCCTGAACTCCAGATTCCAACTGCCTACTCAATCTCTCCAACTGGATGACTAACAAGAATCATAAACTTAACTTATTAAAAACCAACATCCTAATCTTTCCCTCAAAATCTGCTCAGTCTTAGACAGTTTAGTTCATGATAACCCCATCTGTCAGAAGAAATCTTTGGTATTATCCTTGAGTTTGCCATTTCTCCACACCACTTATCTGATCCCTTAGAAAATCCTATTGGCTTTGTCTTCAAAATATATCCAGAATCCACTCACTGCTCATCATTTCCACTATCACCACCTTGGTTCAGGCTGCTGTCACCTTTTGTAGAAGTTATTGAAAGACTTCCCAGGCATTTTCTCCATTTCTACTCTTGTTTTCCAAAAGTCAATAATTCTCAACAGAACAATTGTATTAGATTACTACTGTAGCTTAAACAAATTATCGCAACATTAGGGGCTTAAAACAAAACAAAAAAACTATTGATCTTGGTTTCCATGGGTCTGAAGTCCAGGCACAGTATCGCTTAGCTGGTTCTCTGTTTAGGTCAAATCAAGGTGTCAGCAAGCTGTGATCTTTTCTGGAATCTGTAGGGAAAATATGCTCCCAAGAGCAGTCAGGGTGCTTCCAGAATGCAGTCCCATGGAGGGCAGGTCTGAGGTTCCCATTTTCTTTCTGGCTTTCAGTAAGATGTGGTTCTCAGCTGCTAGAAACCACCCACACGCCTTGGTTTGTGACCCCCTTCTTCCATCTTTAAAATTAGCAAGAGTAGGGAACACCTTTCTCACACTTTGAATCACGCCTTCCCTTCCCTCTTCTACCACATCCTTCTGACTAACATCAGACAGAGAAATTTCTCTGCTCCAAGGTTGAGTGATTAGATTGAACCTATGCAGATAATCCATGATCTGAATATCTTAAGGCCTGTGATCTTAATTACATTTGGGAAGTCTCTTCATAGCACTTCCTAGATGAGTGTTTAATTGAATAACCAGGGGAAAGTCACCTTGAAGAATATCTTTAGAATTCTGTGTACCATGGCAGCCAAAGGAGCCAGTTAAAGTATCAAGTAGGTTATGCTTCTGCTTTGATTTATGCCATGCGATGGGTCCTTATTTCATGCAAAGTAAAAGCCGAATACCTTAGAATGGCCTACAATGGCCGACACAATATCGTCTCCCATTACCTCTGACTTCATTTCTTATTATTCTTACTGTTCATTTTTTTTCCTTTAAAGAAAATACATTTTTAAATACCTTAGTCTTTTTGAAGAACTGTAAATACTCTTAATAAGCAAATATCCCTTTACCTATTGTTTTAAAAGTAAAGGAATTTTTAAAACTTTATTTGTGGAAACCAGTGTATGTTGATCTTAGCACTATTACAATTTGAACCAGATAACTTTTAGCTGCAGAGGGCTGTACTGTGCATTATAAGGATGCTTAGTATATCCCTGGCTTCTGCTCACTAAATGCCATAAGCACACCTCACATGTGACAACCAAAGTGTCTTTGGACATTGCCAAGTGTCTCCTGGTTAGCAAATACCCAGTGGTTCAGAACCACAAGATGTCAAAATAAACCTCTTTTTATGTAGCAATAACAAAAAGATGGCAAAATACTGAAAGGAGGCAGATATTAGTGTCATTAAACTTCTACTTTCAGAAGTTTCAGAATTTATTTTTAAATATATTTTATATAAATATTATTTTGGAAAAAATAAAACTTAAATGCCAAAAATGTCTATATTAATGAACAATCTTCATTCAATTAGAAACATGTCAAACATAAGTTAAAAAATAAAAACAAATACTCGGGAACAAATGAACCAAGGAGGTGAATGATTTATACACTGAAAACTAAAAGACATTAAGGAAAGAAATTGAAAACTCAAATAAATGGCAATATATTCCATGCTCACAGATTGAAACAATTAATATTGTTAAAATGTCCATACTACCTAATAGATTCAATGCAATCTCTATCAAAATACCAATGACGTTTTTCAGAGAACTAGAACAAATAACGCTAAAATTTACGTGGAACAACAACAACAAAATCCGAACGGCCAAAGCAATCTTGAGAAAGAAGAACAAAGCTGGCAGAATCACACTTCCTGGTTTCAAACTATATTACAAAGCTATAGTAATCAAAAAAGTATGATAATGGCCTAAACACAGACAGATAGATCAATGGAACAGAATAGAAAGTCCAGCAATAAAGCTACACATATATAGTCAATTAATTTATAACAAAAGAACCAAGAATATAAAATGGGGAAAATCTCTTCAACAAATGGTTGGGAAAATTGGACAGCACATGCAAAAGAATTGAACTAGACCACTACCTGACACCATACACAAAAAATAACTCACAATTGATTAAAGACCTTGAATGCAAAGCACAGCAAAGCAAGCCATCAATAAAATGAAAAGGCAACCTACTGAATGGGAAAGAATATTTGCAAACCATATATCTGATAAGGGGTTAATATCCAAAATATATAAAGAACGTGTACAACTCAATAGCCCAAAAAAAAAAAAAAAAACCCAAAAAACAAAACAAACAAACAAATAATACAATTAAAATGGGCAGAGGCTCTGAACAATTTTTTTTTTTCAAAGAAGACATACAGATGGCCAACAGGTACTTGAAAAGATGCTCAACATCACTGATCATTAGGGAAATACAGATCAAAACCTCAATGAGATACCACTTTCTAACTGCTGGAATGCCAGTTATCAAAAAGACAAGAAATGAGAAGTGCTGGCAAGGATGTGGAGAAAAGGGAACCCTCATACACTGTTGATAGGAATGTAAATCGGCACAGCCATTATGGAAAACAATATGAAGTTTGCTTAAAAAATTAAAAATGGAATTACCATATTCAACTTCTGGGTACGTATCTGAAAAAAATGAGAACACTAACTTGAAAAGATATATGCACCCCTATGTTCACTGCAGCACTATTTATAATGCCAAAATAAGAAAAAAAAATCATGTCTATTGATGGATGAATGCTTAAGGAAATGTGATGTATATATACATATATATATATATATATATATATATATATATATATATATATATATATATAAACATACATACATATATACAAGAATAATGAAATATTACCCAGTCATAAAAAAAAGAATGAAATTTTGCCACTTGCAACAATATGGATGGACCTTGAGGGCATTTATACTAAAGGAGGTAAGTCAGAGCAGAGAGAGAGACACATGCCATATGATTTCATGTATATGTGGAATAAAACAAAACAAAACAAAAAATAACCAAGCTCATACATATAGAAAACAGATTGGTAGTTGCCAGAGGCAGAGGTCGAGGATGAGTGAAATTTGTCAAGCAAGTGTAAAGCGACAACCTTTCATTTATAAAATAAATAAGTCATAGGGATGTAATGCACAGCATGGCAACTAATGTAGTGCAAATTTGAAAGTTGCTAAGAGTCAATCTTAAAAGTTCTTACCACAAAAACACATTCTGTAAGTAGGCATGGTGATGTATATTAACTACATTTATTGTGGTGATTATTGAGCAGTGTATACAAATATCAAATCATTGTTATACACCAGAAACTAACACAATTTAGTATGTCAATTATGCCACAATTTACTTAAAAAAAAAAAAGAAAACAGGGCATCCATATTCATTATTCCTAGGAGAAACTATTCTATAAAGAAGAGAATGATAAGTAAAAGTTGGCTAGGATAAAACGTCATAAAAGACCCACTTGGTATTGTCAGAGCAGTTATTTTTATTGAAGACCTGCCACTTATCAGCAACATCAATGTGTTTGATTACATTTACATGCTATAATGAATTGCTGCTCTTAAATCTTGGTCTTCCTACCATAAATTACAAGTTGGGAATAAAGGCATAGCAAAACACAAGTAACATTACAACTATACACATGATGACAGAATCAACAGACTGCCAGAAAGATGTTAAATTAAAGTGCCTTTAAAAAATCCAGATGAAGTAAAATTGTCAGCCTGACTTCACGGCAGGACAACTTGAGGACAGCACTATATAAGGTGGGAAATATATTCCCAAATGTCTGCAGCTTTGTAATGCATTTTCTTCTTAAAATTAAACCTGGGGTTACCAATTCAGGTACAATTTTGTCAGAATTTTGGCAGAGAATAATATAAATTGAAATATACTCCAGTAAACTAACAAAAACAAAATGGCTACAAACTCTCAAGGATCACAACTTGATAAAAAGGCCCCAAATACACAACAGACAACCACTTAGCAATTTAGCATGGACCTATGCTGGAAAATAATTATATTTGTTTTCCTCTAAAAACGCTCCAGATGTAAGAATTTCATTTCTATTCTTGAGTACAATGAGAGTATGGTACAGTGGTTTATGTAATGGTGGGAGAGCAGCACTGAAATGGAAAGGAGGTGTTAGTGGGGAGAGGTTGCTGTTATTACTTCAGTGACTTGGTTCTGCAAACCTCACACTCTGATTATATTTTTGAAAGAGTTGCTCTGTCCCTCCCTGCCAGCTCTTTGTCTTGATCTATAAATATAGGGAGAGATGAGAAGGAAAAAGTTAGCTGGAAGAAGGGAGAACAACAAGATCCTGAAGACCATTAGTAATTGATGTTATCACAAATGTCATTTGGATAATCTTAGTCTCAATTTCTTCATATGTAAAATGGAAAGAAACAAAAAGTGTAATTGATCATAATTGTGACATACACTAGTTGGATCTTATAAGAATTCAAGAAATAATTAATGAGATTTTTGCAATGTGTTAAATGCTACAGTAGCATTCGCTTTTAAGTGATGAAGCATGTTAAAGTGGAAAAAGTCAAGACAAAGTAATAAAACTTTGGCTGCAGCAATTATTAGTACAGAAAAACTTAAGTGTGCTAGTAAACAATCTATGGTCATCATTATCAGTCCTCTTTATAATAGGTTAACAAAATCTGTCTTTATACAAATGTTTGATATAAGTATCCAATCTCCTGGTTTTAGGAAATCCATTTTCAACAAACTAAGGTTGCATGTTTAAGTCTCTACTCATTATTTAAAATGCATAATAAATAGTTTTTAAATAAGAGCTTAGTGCATGCCCTCTGGCATTCGGCATAAGAGTACTGCAAGATTTGGGAAAATAAAACTCTAATAAATGAATCCGAGTTATTTTCCAGTGTTTTGGAGGAAAAATTATGTAATGCTTACATGTTATTTCTGATTTCTGGACAGAAACAAAAGTATCAGTTCAGAAAGAGTACAAAGTCAAGGGCGCATTCTAGCAGCAGCAGAAAAAGAGAAATAAAACCTTTAGATACAATGGCTAGCCACTATAATTGGAGAAATTATCTACAAGGTCATCAAAGAATGTGTATACCTTTAAATTAAAACACCATTGAAAGTACAAACGAATGTTTTCATTTTCACCAGCTTGTAGACATACTAATGATGTTCAGAAATAAAGAAGTCAAAATCGATTATACAATTATTAGTAATATTTTGGAAAAAATTAGCCATATCTAGACTACTGTTAGAATTGACATTTTTAGTATTTAACATTTTTCTCAAATGTCTTAAAGTATATTTAATACCACGTTTTCACTTAAACAAAATGAAGATATTATTTTAATTGTTACTGTTTTATTGAGAGAGCAGTAAATTTAGACTTTCCTTTATCAATATCCTGTCTGCCATTCAATGAACATTTCCTAAGCATGCTCAATGTCAGGCCCTGTTCTTTTGCAATAGTAAACAAGCGGGACCCAGTACCTGGGGTCATGGATTTTGTGTTCCAGCGAAGGAAGAAGACAAATAAACAAATAATGAGTACCAAGACATGAGCAATGATAGCAATAAGGATAAAACAATGAGCCTGGGAGTTAATTAGACCAGGAGGTTGGGGAGGGCTCCCAGAAATAAATCTACACCAATCCCTGAATGATAAGAAAATCTCTGAGATTCCAGAGAAAAGGAATAATTACTGTGTTGTGTACAATTAAGCAATTCTTAGGAGTTAGCCAGAGTGTTTTGTCTCAGTCCTAAAGTCCAAGGCATGATGTTTCTTCATAGAATCGTGGAAGACAGAAAAGTAAGAAGAAACCAGAAAGTCACAGGCTCTGCTTATAACATGGGAGCAGTTGCCATAATTTTACGTACATCCTAGAAATATGACACTTTTATGACCTTAGTAATTCTTCAGGCAGAAATGAATCCTGTGATTTCCAAATGAAAAGTGCAGAGTTCCAATCAAGTGGAAAAGTTCAAATTTATGTGGAAAGAAAATCAAAATTTCTAAGTAGAAAAAATAGTAATCAAATACCCAATGAAATTTCAGAGGGGGCTCCAAGATCAAAGAGAAAGAAGCGGCTGAAATCAAAGAAATAACTGAAATGTGAGTATGTCTGGGAGTCACGGGGATAAGGGTTAAGGAGAACTTGAAATTCAGGAGTTCATGATTGTCTTACAATTCTGAAGAACATACACATTTCAAATATGCTGTGTTGTTTTCTTCAGAGGCAAACTGGTATCTGTCATGACATTTGCCCTGAGTTTGAGTTTGTAAAAGTTTTTCTATAAAAAGGAGTCTAATATTCATGAGTGGGAAACCAATATTTATTTGGGGGAGAGAAGTTATAATCAGCTCCTACCCCTGAAAACCACATGACTCTCTAAATATGCTCAATCTTTCTATATGATTTGGGAATGTGAGTGAGTCCCACGGTGAAATGCTAGGGAAAGATAAGGTTGGGAATTAGCAGGAATAAAAGTCATGGACTAAGGTAGGAAGATGACTTTCTGTTGATATCATCCAAGGCAAGTAAAGCATCTGTAAATTTAAAATCTCTGGGGTTCTCTGCTCCGCAATTCATTTGCAGTATATATCCCTCACCTCCTCCCAATTTCAATTTTAGGCATCTGTATAACCCCTGGTAATTCCTTTATCTAATTATGAACATTAACTTTGTACCAGGGTCAATTATTAAATTTGAACATTTTAATGATTAATATGATCAGATTATTTTCCATGTTTCTTATCCAAATGAGTAACTTTCCATTCAACTTCTTAAGAACTTCTGTGTACTCTAAAAGACCTGAATAAATATGATGATAGGAAAATTGGAAAGATAAAAAACATAGTCTTTTCCTTTTAAAATAAAATTTCAAAAGTAGAATGAACAAAATATCGTCCCCTCCATAAAAAAATAAATAAATACACAAAAATCCTTTGTAAATTCCTGAGAATGCCTATGTGTAATTGTTCTTTAAAGTTATTTACTCCGAAGTTCTACCTATTTTCAATAACAGAGGATTGCCACTTGGTTAATTCATCTGTGCAAAAAGTGAATAAGCTCTAAAACGAGTCATCCGGCATTATCATTTTAAGTACATGTATTTTAAAATGTTGATTCTGAAGTCTATGGTGATTTATGAATTTCTTCCACTTGGTAGGTACCTTAAATTTCCCCAGTATGTTGGAGATCATTTTAATATAGGAAACAGCAATGTATTACATGGATACTTGTTAACTGCATAGTAATTCTTAAAATGGAACATTTTTCCTTCTCGCTACTGAGATGAGAACCTTGGCATCACTAAGTGTTTGCAATCAAATGCCACACCTGCATTTTGAAAACAGTCTTAAACATTGACAACTCTAAGCATAAAATGACAGGTGATTTGTTTTCTTACCAGGGATTTGATAAATTGCAGCTTAGCATGAGTAATTCTTACGCGCATCTATAAATGAAGTGTGGACAAATATATTGTTTAGGGAATTTTGTATTTGTGTATATTAATTGCCTGTGTTTTCAAGGATGACTGATGCATTACAATTCGAACTTCAAATGCCCTTCAAATTAACAGTCTGTACATGAATTTAAATCCTTACAAAGAAATAGCACTAGAAGCTCTACTTTCTAGTTTGAGGGTACCTAGGAATATAAATCTGTCTCTTTCTTTGTCTTTGTTGCTTGTGTGTGTGTGTGTGTGTGTGTGTGTGTGTGTGTGTGTGCAATTTTTTTTTCAGATTAAATGTAGCCTACTGACCATCAAATTTTTAAATCCATCTAGAACATTTTTTTCTGAAAAATGCAAAACACAATTTCTGTTAATGGGTAAAATTTCAGCGTTAACTGAAGTAAAATAAGTAAAAAATTGCTATTCCAAAGCTTCGAAAATCCACTTCCTCAAAATCAAGCATTGGTAGTAAGATAAATGAAGTAAGTGTCCCGTTCTCTCCTTAGTGCCAACACACGTTAGGATGTGTGGCAAGGAGATCCTTTCAGTGTGTGGCCCAATCTTGGATATTTAAGTGAAACTGAATAATCAACTCAAACAAAACCCACCTAGTTTTGATTCTTAAAACTACTTTTTGAAGTCTCCTACTATTTCCTAGATAACTGAATTAAGAAAGAAAAATTTAAAAACAGTTTTGACAGTTTTTCTTTACTTGTTTTTGTAATTTCATTTCCATTTCCAGACAAGATCAGAGAGTGCTAAAAATAACTAACGTGACTAATTCTCAATTACCTGCAATAAAGAGAAGGCAAATGGGGAATGGGCATGATGGAATAAATTACATCCACTGATAGTTTAAAAACCCAATTTTAACCGTTACTTTCATCCTCCTTCTTATTAACAAATGAAATTGGACCTCGCTAAATTCCATTTCCTCTTCCTTCCTCTGAAAAAAAAACCAAAACATCTGATAGCAGTTGCTGGCCTGAAGATAAACTTCGGAAGATTGCTAAGAAAGGACAAAAAGGGAACAAGAAACATGGATCATTTACATAACTGATGTTTCACTTTAAATAAAACTGAATTGCCTTCAACATTATTACATTAGTTCAAAGTACGGATTCACTCACTCTTGAGGCAAGTTAAATGGTCACTAAATTCTAGATGATACTAAGATTTATTTCTTCCAATTTTAAGAGTAACATGATTTTGTATATGATTATAATGCAGCATTATACCTCCATAAATGGACTGCAAAATAAGTTTCTACAATTCTGTAGTAAGAATACATTTCATTCACTTAAAATATGAATTGACATTGTGAGGAAATGTGGATTTGTGCACAGAATTTTGATCTAGAAATTATGAAATCTAGTTCATGATTAACCTTCCGATTACCTTGAGCAAACTATTTAATTTGGCCATTGTTTCCTCATTTGTGTAATAAAGAAAATGTGGATGTTGACAACTATCTGATCTCCAAATTCTAATCTAGATTTAATTTTTTAATCTAACAAAGAAATATCAATGTAAGTAAAAATTCCTAGAAAAAAAACATAATTTTTATGGGGTGACAGTCTGTGCCTGAGATCTGTGTTATTCATATATATATATATATATATATATATATATATATATATATATATGTTTTTTTTTTTTTTTTTTTTTTTGCCTTTATCTTGTCAAGTTAGGTGGTGACTGGATAGAGGGAGGGATAGGTGTACAGATATATTGTAAAGCAAGTATAGCAAAAAAAAATTATTAAATCTAGGTGGTATATGTGAGTGTACACTATATAATTTTTCCAATTTTGCTGTTTTAAATTTTTCATAATAAAATTTTTGAAATAAAAATAAGAATTTTATGAGAAATTCTCTCCAAAGAAATTCAAGATAATATTAAAAGATATTGCATGAGTTGGTATTCTCTGGCTATATCAAGTGTTTTGAGTATATGGAACTACTAGAAGCTTCATACATTGCTGGCAAGAATGTGAAATAGTACAACTACTTTAGGAAACACTAATTTTAGTAAACAATTTGGCACTTTGTTAAAAATTGAAACATACAATTGCAATATAACCCAATCATTCCTCTCCTACATATTTAGCAAAAAGGGGAAAAAAGAAACAAAACATATTTCACACAAGGAAAGGTATTCATAGCAGCTTTATACTTAAGAGCCAAATATCAGCAAGAACTTGAATATCTATCAACATGTAATAAGCAGTTTATCCAAAGGAACCCTAATCAGCAATGAAAAGGAATGGGATATTGATACATGCAGCAATATGAATAAACTTCAAAATCATTATAGTGAGTGAAAAAAGCTGGGCAAATGTACATATTCTATGCTTGCAGAAAATTCAAACTAATCTACATTGACAAAAAGCCTATGAGTAATTGCCAGGGGACAGGGTGGAGACAAGAAAGGATGGATTATAGAAGGAAATGTCTGAGGAAATGTCACAGAAATGTCTGAGGATGATAGAAATATTTGTTCCTTTTATTGTGTGATGGTTTCTTGGGTGGGTGCACATGTTGGAAAGTGTCAAGTTTTACCCTTTCAACATGCGCAGTTTAGTTTACTTCAATAAAATTGCAAGAAAAGAAACGGCACAAGCTGAGCTTTTCAAGCATTCTTCAATACACAAAGAGAAACACCATCAGAAGCACTATAAAGTAATATGAAGAACATTATAATGTATAAATGATACGTACAGGGCTTTCCTTGTTCACAATGCTTGCAATTGGGTATCATTTCCTGGACATGCATTTTCTCAGACATGCCATCTTTGCCGATATGTTTTGTGGTTGTACAACCTGTGCAGTTGTAGAAGCTTCCATGCTTAATTTAATGCTCTGCTGTTGCCATCTTAAAACTCTTAACAATTTTTAAAGAAAGAGCCTCTCATTGTCAATTGCCACTGTACCCGGCAAATTATGTAGCCAGTCCTGTCTCAGATCATGAAATCTTTATAGAGGCAATTTAACGAAGCCTCTTGGCATTAAAGACTAAATCTGCAACTCAAAGCATCTCTATTCATGTTTTGAAAATTCTACAAGGGACAGGATATGAAAATTAAATTGCACAATGTGGAATTTTTTGGTAACACTAGCAGGATAGAATGTTTACAGAGTCAAAGCACATGCTAGAAAAAGACTTGCCTGACCAAACCAGGAAATCATAACTACTAGAGCGCTAGAAATTTATGAGAAACTCCCAGCAGGTCACATATCTTTCTTTTTTTCTTTCTTTCTGTATCAAGATACAAATTCTACATGACCCCTTGATGTGTGCTCGATAGTCAGAGGCCATCGCTGAGTTATTAGAGAGCTGATGATGTACACGTTATTTGCTATGGGGCTTTGCAGAGACAAACATGTTAAACCATCTTCCACAGATGTTTCTCCTACCACAATTACTGAAACAGTCATGTACTGTACTAAAATTTCCAAGCAGAAACAGAGACTGATTGTAAGAATAATGACATTATTCAATCCCGCCCCCTCTTTTTTTTTCCCCAACAGACATGATGAGTATCAACAAACTGATCCTGGACTATCAACAAGGGAAGCTGGTTAATGATGTACTCCTAGGTAAATGCGGGGATTTCTTTCTGAAACAAAAGCTTACCTTCTCTGTTTCTTGTCCTGCTTTGAAAGCTTAAAGTTTTTGTATTATCACTGAGTAGAGGCCAAGAGTCAGTCCTTGCCTTAGCGACGCAGAAATTGACTAGAAAAACAAGTCCTGCATCACTCACTTGATGTCTTAAAGTTCCACCCAGCTGCCTTTCAGAACCTGTTTGTAAAACATGTTTTTAGACTCCTGAGCTATGAAAGTCCTTCTTCATCACAGGAAAAATACAGACAATAAAAATTCAGGAGCTCAAAGCAGAAAAAAGGAGGTAAGCTGTTCACATTAATAACTACGAAGGGGGCTTGCACTAAGGGCAGATTTATAATAACGGGTATCATACTTCACATGTCAGCCCATAGGCAAATGTTCGTATTATTGAGGAAACTATTGTAAGCACATTGTTATTATAGATTAGAGTCAGAACTTAGAGGACATAGGGCTGCAATGAGTCAACCAGCACAGTAGATTATTATCTAAGAGTAATGTCAAATGGCCTGGGGTATTGCACCAAAATGAAATTTCATGCCTTAAATACTGACAACTTGTTCTATCCATGGTACAAGGATGACCTTGAGCTGATTATTCATTGGTCAAGACTGGCTGAGAAAGATCTCAAGATTTGTACTTGCAAACCGTTCAAGAAGTTTCACTCTGTCCTGAATCTTCCTAGATCCAGAGAGTATGAGGAAACCTAAGACAATTACTCGACCACCTCAGGGGTCCCAGGCTCCAGACAGAATCCCTCTGCCAAATTGTGTCACAAACTTCCGGGTCACCGGATGCTAAGTCTGTAATACCATAAGTAACTCCAACTGCTCTACATATTTTTAAACCCATTTAAGTGAATTTTCTATAAATTCAAAATAATGTGTCACACAGAAAGATAAAATCCCTAACTCGAGTGACATTGGGCCACATAAAAGCAGACAAGGAGAAGATGTCATAGAACAACAAAAGGCAGAAACTGTCAATTCTTCTTGGTATGAGGCTCTCAAAGGAGTCTGTCCAGTAGTGTCTGGTAAGATCATAGAGAAGGGAAACAAAGTCAGCCTGCCAGAATAAGAAAGTGCCTCAAAGAAGGCTATTCCATGTCCTGCTCCTATTATAACTTTAAAGGCAAACATTTCCATTTCCACCAAATTCTATTGCATGAAATAGGAGAGAAAATGGGAAAATAAAACTTTAAAAAAGAAGCAGGTATATAATAAAATAATTTTCCATTTATTTGGAGAAGGGAAAAGTCCTAATGAAATCCCTTTCTATGATATCATACTGACTCCAGCTTGGTTTTGTCTATTCTAGAGTTTCTCAACCTGTCACTATCAATATTTTGGGCCAGATAGTTATTTGTCTTATGCATTCCAGAGTAGTTAGAAGCATCTCTGGTCTCTGCCCATTATATGCCAGTAGCAGTGTGCCCCTTAATCCCAAAAAGTCATGACAACTAAAAATGTCCCTAGGCATTGCCAAATGTCCCCATGAAGAGCAATATCACCCTCAGTTGAGAACCACTGCCTGACATAATACTGCCTAGAATAACACATGGCACATTCTCATCTTTGTAAATACTGTTCCCTCTTCCTGGCTTAGTCTTCTTCAGAGACACACACACACACACACACACACACACACGCACGCACGCACACATACACTTTTCTTTCAGATTTTTTAAAGTGATTTTTCAATGGAAGTGTTAAAACTTAACAGTTATATTTCCTTATTTTAATTTAACCAATATTCACTAAGCACTTATATGTAGAGCAGTATCCTATTCATTAAAAAGTTCTAAAGATGACTTATTGGGGTGATCATTTTGTAAAGTACATAAATGTCTAATCACTCTATTGTACACCTGAAACTAATATAATATTGTATGCCAACTATAATTGGAAAATAAATTAATTTAAAAAGAAAAAAAAAAAGCATCTGTTTAACCTCTAAAAAAAATTCTAAAGATGAATAAGGAACTTCCAAAAAGAGGCTGCAGTTTATAAAGAGGGACCCAAATTACCAGAAAACACTGCATAGTAAATCAGCAACACAAGAGAGGAAAAATGGTGAGAAAATTAAGAGAAGATATGACACCTAGGCATCGTGGTCAAATAACTTCCTATGGGCTCTTTGTAGAGAACTGTACTCCAGCCTGCCCTCCTCCTCTTCTTCCCCTTCCCCTTCTTCTTCCCCTTCCTTTTCCTTTTCCTTTCCTTTTCCCCTTCCCCTTCCCCTTCCTCACCTCCCCCTCCCCTCCCCCTCCCCCTCCCCCTCCCCCTCCCCTTCCCCTCCCCCTCCTTCTCCTTCTTCTTCAATTGTTTCCCACACATTTTACTTCCTGTCTAAAATGGTAGGAAAATCAAGCTGCATCATTTGTCAGCTACATACTGCTACAGGAAAAGAAGCTGCAGTATGTAACTGTCTATTAATGACATTAGAACTTGAATTTAGCTTTTAGAAGAGAGAGAATTTATATTCACAAGGTTTTCCTGAGTTGGAAAAATCCTTTCTCGTGGTTCGATCCAACTGCTGTGCAACTCAGGGAAACTCCCTTTAGGTGGCATCTCTTAACCAGTACTGCTCTCCAGAACCACCTTACCCATCGATACTGTGATTCAGTTGGCATCTCCCTAACCAAAGAATGACAGCCAGTGGTTTCCATGGGCTCTCCATTCCAATAAGAGAAGAGACTTCAGGAATCAGGATGTTTTCTCTCTCTCCAATGGTTGTACCCTGATTAGCACAATGGACAGTGAGAGTCATGTGACTGCCCTGCTTCTTAAGGATATGTTTAAAAGCCCCTGAATTTCAATCCACCTCCAAAATCTCCTTCTCGTTTTCAGAATGTTAGCAGACATAGTTAGAGGAAACACACATTTCCTTCCTATGACATTCAATTTCAAGGCATTTAGTCAGAGGTACCTGGTTATTTGTCACGATACACTGCTCTTACATCACACCCCCTGAAGATGACTACTTGCTCTTCACAGAACTCTGGTAATTAACTGAGAGAATTATTAGCTTCCTTTTGTAGGAAGGAACCAAAGGCCCAGAAAACTCTCTGAATTTTCAAGACTACTGTGAGAAAGAACTTTACATACTTATTTAACAACTTACCGTGTCAGCTTAAATGTGGTTCAAAAGATACTCTAATGAGGTCAAATTACAGCTGACAGTAGCTGGAATCAGAGCCTGGTTTGGCTATGAGCTAAAAAGCCAGCTATGCTTCTTATTAAGAGAACCAGGAGAGAAAGGTTTCATACATAAACCTTGCGTTTAAAAATCTTTAGTGATCCAGGCTTCAGTCTCAAAAGCAAAGCTATGTTTCAGAAAATTGATCATTAGAAAAAGAGCTTAACAATTTCTTCCATTTTTCTAATAGGGAGAGCAAAGGAGTTTGGTAGAACAAGTAGTTTTTGAAACTAGGAATGTCAAAGCGGTAAAACATACCATCTCTTTAGCTAACAGATTAGACAAGATACACAGAAAACCAAATAAAAAATCCTGTTTTGCAAGTGTGCCACAAAAAACTTCCAAAACAATATAATGATCCACAAGGGCTTGTATTCTGTACCCAGAGTTGCAGACGTGGTAGATTCTAGAAAAGAAATATCCAGTACAGCCTCTCAAGCCTAGAGATAGACAAGGCTAAGACTCAACAAAGTTGAACAACAGAGGATGTCTGATGTTTAAGTAAACCTTTTAACATGGTACCCTGTTTAATGTTGGCATTAATATTTATTACTAGAAGTTCTAATGCTAAACAATGATTTAATTAATTAAAATAATATATAACGTTGTATTCTCAATGTAAAACTACATCTAGGAGTAACCTGTTGGTTTAGACCACAAGGCAGAAGTGGCCTTGTCACTGTGCAAGTAAATTTAATGGTGGGGCCAGTATGCAGGAGAAAGAAAATAGTTTCTGACATGCTGACTGACCTATGCCAGGTCACAA
Source organism: Rhinolophus sinicus (assembly GCF_057876585.1). Taxonomy (NCBI): domain Eukaryota; kingdom Metazoa; phylum Chordata; class Mammalia; order Chiroptera; family Rhinolophidae; genus Rhinolophus; species Rhinolophus sinicus. The sequence goes on from NC_142516.1 coordinate 177,538,457, forward strand.
AGTGACAGTAAGTAGACTATTGTGATAGGTAAATCATTAAAAAGGACACTGACCACCTCCATGTAATAACCATGGAAAATGAGAACTGGGGCAGCAGGTTAACCCTAGGCTATTTGGTATCTTGATAACATTAAAGACATTTCAAAGATTTTTGTTAATTTTGAAATAATTTTGGACTTACAGAAAAGTCGCAAAAATAATACAGAGTTCTCACTTCATTGAATTTGCACTAATGTTAACATTTTATACAATACTGAATAATTATATGAATAATTAATATTTACACAATACTAGTAACTGATAGACATTATTTGTATTTCCTAAGCTTTCTCTCTGTTCTTTTCCTAAACCTGGGTCCTACATGACATTTAGCTGTCATGTCTTCTTAGTACCCTCCAACCTGTCATAGTTCCTTGTCTTTCTTTGTCTTTCATGACCTTAACACATTTGAAGAGTATTTGATAGCTATTTTGTCCCTTAAAAATATCCCTTAATTTTGGTTTGTTTCATGTTTACTCATAATTATATTGACATTCTTTTTTTTGGCAAGAATATCACAAAATGATGTTATACCTTTATCAGAGCATTGTCTTAGGAAATAAATAAATAAATGACAACATGTCTCATTACTAATAATGTTAAATTTGATCACTTGGTCAACACCGTGTCTGCCAGATTTGTCCACAATGAAGTTACTAGAATATTCAGAAGGAACACTGCTCTTTTGACATGTTAGTTTTATTCCAGTGAACCCATTTTGGACTTCTAACATCCAGAACCATAAGAAAATCAACTTGTGTTATTTTAAGCCACTGACTTTGTAGTGATTTACTACAGTAGCAACAGGAAACTAACGCAGTATCCATACTATGAGTTAAAGTAAAAATATACAATTTGTCAGGTATTTCTGAAGGAAAAATATTTATATTAATCAGCATTTATGTCTTTCAAAACATAATCTGACTTAGTACTCTGGAAAATGAGGATGCCCTAATTTCATAGTAGGTTGGAAACAGATTTTGATGTGCAAATGTCAGCATTCTATTTGCTTCTCATTCCAGGCCTCGTTTACTCCAGGATCAGCAGAGCCAGGTGTACTTCTTCAAAGACAAAAATTAGAATAAAACCTTTCAATAGTTTGGGGATACGAGTGAAGTGGAGAGTACATCAAGTAACACCAAGATTTCATAGCAACCAAGACATTTTAGAAAACCATAAAATGTTGTCTAACGACATACTTTGCTTTGGTATTGAGCTAAATAAACTCTTATGTAAATTCATTTTTTTCCTGCAAACATATGTGTTTGCATGCAGAGGCCTATGTGAGCGTATAGTTCTTTTGGAATCATTGCTATCACTTCACTGAAACTACAGGTATTCCACAGGTGCTTCCTGCTGGTGGTGGTCACAGAAGCACTACTTTCCCTTTGGACTAGTTGCTTCCTAATCTCCCTTTTGCTGCTGTCCTTAATTACGGCGTGGAATCAGAGCTTTTTTTTTTTTTTTTTTTTTTTTAAATCGAATGCTTCTGATAAAGAACCATCCTTCTTCTTGGTTTAAAATTTTTTAATTGTTGTTGCTAGCTGTCTAAATTTTGAAAGTACTCCCAAGTAGTTCCCTTATTTTGGTAAAATAAGTTTGATTTCAGTAATACTCTTTAAGTTTATAAAATTCTAAATGGTGTGTCTCTGGCTATTGAACTAAATGTAGTTTCTTCGCATTTAATTTGTTTCAATTTAATTCTGTTAACGCAGTGCATAACAGAAGCTAAAATGAGAGCAGATGATAAAGATGATGATTCAGATGAATAAGTCCTACTTCATTTGGAAATATTATTTAATCAAAAAACACTCTTCTATTTCCCAGTTCCTAAGATGCAATTGGGAAAGCAAGGATCTTCTTGTTAATTTCCCAGAATTAAAACAAATATCCTTCTGGGCTCAAAAACATACTTTGTTTCTGAGAACACAATACAAGAAAGATTTTGTGTGTAAGTTTTATATTGCCTTATATAAAAATTACTATTAAAAACCCATACTAATTTCTCTTATCATTGACTGAAAAAAAAAAAGAAACACTTCTGAATGCTGAATGCCCACTATGTGTAAGGCACTGTGCTATAGTGATAAAGATAACCAATATTTAAAAATAAATAATAGAATATTGAGAAGGTAGCTGGAAGTGTTACTAAGCTTTTGGCTGGATTTTGCTTGGGGCAACTGAGGCCAAGAACGGGAATAATAAACTATATTGAGGCAGCCCAGGGTGTCAGGCTAAAGCCTGATGAATGAGATAGAAACACAAAGCATTACTGAGTGGGCTTTGCTTTCACTGATTTAAGGGTAAGAGATGAAACTTGGAAACGTAAACTTTCCCTTAGGCAGGGCAAGAGATGCCTGAGTGCTTCTCCAGGGGATGGGCAGCTGCCATTCTAGAAAACAAGCTAAGCAATGTACCAGTGACTGCCAAGAAACTGGGGAAGCTTTGCCAAGCAGGTAAAGATAATTAACATTCAATTATTTATCCCTCACCAAGACACAGTCACACTTCAAACAGCAAAGGTTGAACACAAAAATGCCACGTTTCCCCCTTGCATATTTGTGTGATGGCCTGATTGCTAATTAGCATACGAAGTGGTCACTGTGATGTCCATTTTCTTTATCCTCACCTTCTGCAAATATACAGTTAAATTGTTAGTGATTTATTTCTGGCTACATATTCTGTGTTATATGCTGACTTTTTTAGAACCATATAGTACCTTCACATGCTTCTTGTTTTAAATTATTTTAGAAAATTAAAAGGAAGCACCACTCTCTTAGAAGCTTAAGGACAACACCTTTGTATTCCCCCAACACTGATGACAAAATTGAGACCCAAAAGGCATCAACAAATTCAGGAGACCAAACAAAGGTAATGAGGACTGTCACTTATTTGTCATGCTACCTTTCTGTGTCCTATTTGCTTAATGTTGCTCTACTGTCAGAGCCCCTGCCGTTCGGTGAAAATACATCATAATTAGTATTAATGAGTTACCTTTTGGGTAATAGGATTCCTAGGGGAGTCTGGCATAGATTAAGCCTTCCACCAGAATCTAATTAGAGTGTTATTTATTCTCTAGCTACCACTTGCCAATTATTTAACATAATCTTTGATCGTCAGCTATTTCAACATCAAAAAAATATTAAGGTACAGCTAGGAAAGGTGTTTTTGAGATTAGCTCCTATACTTTCTGGAAACAAGTATGTTTCTAGGGAAGAAAAGGAAGGAAAAGCCAAGATTACCTTGTTCAGATGATTTGGAACATGAAATGCCTGTCTCTGTTTCTAGAACATAATTATTCACCAAAGCTCATAACATGATAAGGCTTACATGACTTGGGAAATTATGTCTAACCCACTTTCACGAGCATCTGTTTACTTTAAACTACTATATTATTTCTAATATCTGGGAAAATTTGGAAGAGCACAGGAAGTTTCCAAAATCCCCTAAATATACTAATTGATAAAATGCACAAAATCTAATAAAGATCCAGTGAAGAGTTCCCAACAGCAGCTTAAAAGGAAGGCGTTGCAACCTTGTGCCTTAAGTTGTAAAATACAATAGCCAAAACAAGAAATGAAAGGCTCTGTGTTGCACACTGTTCAGCTCCTTGTACGGCTCCCAGCCCTACTTAAACAGAAGAAGGAAACGAGATCAGTGAAAAATATTCTCACTAAAATCTTCCAATTTTCTGAATTGGGGCATATAAATGGCTTGCAGTAGGAAAGGTTAAAGGGCAAGATTTCATGAGAAGTAGCTCCGACATATCATTTGGGGCACTGTGGCAAAGACAAGAGGGGTATCCAGGGCTTCCTATTCTCCAGGACACTACACAGGCGGAGAAAGAGACGATCGGGGTTTAAAGGGGTCAGTGAATAACACCTTTCTTTTCCTTAACCAGTCTCAGAATCTGTTAAAAAATAAGACAAAAGAATCAGCATATGGGGATAAAAACTGGCCTAACTATTAATACTAATAAAACTGCATGGGAAGGTACAGCATATACCTACAAGATAGTGGGTTTCCTAATATTAATCATAGACTTAGACTGACTTAGTCATGCATTAACCACCAGGGCTACAAATCTGCAGATCTCCCCCTGTCAGGGCCCACCTTTCTAAAAGTTAATAGACTCCAAGAGCAGACTGGATCTCATGTTTCTTACAGGTACCTTGGTTCCCAAGAGGAAAGAATGACTTAGCCATGTATGCCCACTTTTGTGGTACAAACACCAAGCAAAAATCGTCCCAGTCATTCTAATTTCCAAAGGTGGTGGGAAAAGGTGGTAGTCAGTTCTATTTAGAGAAAATGTTCTATTGGTAAAAGCTAGATTGAAAACTAAGCACCCTTTCCAACTGCGGTTACACTCCTGCTAACAGAAATGTAATCATGTCTTAGAAGAACGACCAAAGTCTTCAGACAAACCCAGCCTCATCCTCACTCTCCCTCCATGGGCCAGAAATCCCAGGCCTCAGGAAAATACACACAAAGAAGTAGTAAATTGGCAAAGGAAAAACAAATTAATCCCAGATAAAATGGGACATCTCTCGCATTTCATCAGAGTAAATAAAAAATCTGGACAAAGATGCCTGTATCTTAGAGATAAATAATAAGCATTGGCATGGCAATGCTGCAAACATACTATAAACACATTTGAAGAAAAGAATGAACAAAAGAAGGGAAGTAAGAAATGAGAAGTGCAGGAGACAAAGAGCTCACTCAGCATGGGAGAAAACATCAGCTAGGAAATGAAAGCAGCACTGCATGAGGGCTACAGAGGAATATAAACAATTAATGTAATGTAAAAAGGAGCTCAAAATCAGATAAATAAAAAATCAGAATGAGATGAAAACACACTGTAAAGAGAAAAAAAGTAGAAATAAATAAATTCCATTACAGACATATTGCTTAAGTTAAAAAATAGTGAGGAACAGAATAGTAGTGGATGAATAAGAAAAAACTTGACACAATCATAATGAGTAAAAAAAAAAAGGCAAGAATAGAAATAACTAGTGAGGAGGTGAAAATTACATAGAACAAAAATGATTCAATATAAAGATAGTATCTTTGAGATGGCAAATATAAGACGTGAAGTATAAAAATATTCAGAATACAGAATAATAGATCTGAAATGTAAGAAGACATGACTAAGCAAATTAAAATAGTATAATGTCTCATGGGAAAAACTGATAAAGGGAACATCGAGATAAATTATGGTTAACCTATGGAACTATAAAGGAAGACTTCTGATACACACGGACAAAAGTAAATCACCTCCAAAAGAGAAAAATTAAATCTAGACTTAGCTCAAACTTCACCACCACAACAATCATTGTCAGAAGATATACAGTGATTTCTAAAAAAAAAAAAAATCTAGAAAAGACATTTTAACTCAATAACATATCTAGACAAATTCTCCTTCAAGTAAGATGAAAATCGGCAAACACTGAAAACACAAACTAACTCAAAGAATAAAGTAACATTAAAACAATTCTAAATGATAGAAATATATCTAGATTTATCAAGAAATAAATCATACTCATCTAATGATAACATGGATAAAATTAGGTGGTACGGTTTAGGATGCTATGTTGAAATAGTTTTTCTTCTGCTTTATAGTTTAAATTTATTTGTAATGAACATGGATCATTTTACTAAAAAGAATGAAATCCTTATTTTTAAGCACAAATAATATGATTCCATTTAGATAGAATTTTAAAACAATGAAAATTAATTTACAGTTGTAGAAATAAATCAACATTCGACCGAGTCCAAGAGTGGGAAAATTACCTGCATGTACATGGGGAACTGTTTGGTGATAGAAATTTCTACATCTTTACTGGGGTTGTGATTACACAGGTGCATAAATTTATCAAAATTCATATAACATTATACTGATAAAAGGATCATCGTATCAAAATTAAATTATATTTCAATAAAATTGACTTAAATGCAATATAAGTAACTCATGAAAAGTAATCTGTTGGCATGGTAATTGTCAGTCTTATACAAAATACAAGCACACACACATACATTCTACCTAGTGGCTATGATCTCTTTCCTCCTAAATTTAATCAAACAAACAATAGAATTCTGATCACAGAACTTCAGTAAAAAGGTTAAACTAAAGATCCAAAAAATGTCAATGACTAGTCCTCTGTGAGACCCACAAAGTTTCCTGTACGAGACTGCTCTCCCTGAAGCCATGTCCCTTGTCAAGGCACCTATATGCACACTCTCATCTATCCCCAGTAATTTATAATTTGCAGCAAGAAATATCCAAAATTTTTCACTAATTTGTCTGTTAGACTCTGTTAGATTCACTGTAGTACGATACAGAAAAACGTGGTATCTACAATTCTATTTGATTTCTTGAATTCTGAAGTAAAATTTCAAAGAAATATAAATTGGTATTATTATTTTAATAGTTTATTGTATATTTAAGACCTTCCCAGAATACTTTAATCCTAGATACAAACTATTTTAATACTCCATGAATTTTTATGATATATGTGACTTGTACAATCATAAGAACCTATGTTAAGTCCACACAACCATGTATATAACTACTGTTTAGATAGATGACAGAGAGGTAGACAAGATAGACTATTTTTCTAGATGTTCCCAAAATCCACATACCTTTCCCATTCTGGGAAATCACGCTCAGAGAAGGACTGAGTAGGAAACTAATGAAGCTCCAGTGTTATGCATTCGAACTCGCAGGAGCTTCTACGAGCGCTAGAATTTGGCATAGGGTTACTAACGCCTTTGCTGCTTTGAGATTTTCCAGGTAGTGGCACAGAGAAGTGCAGCCCTAGTGGATCTTAGTTTATTTCCTGAGTTGAGGAGACAGAGCTGAGAGTGTGAGGATACCGATGGGGCAAGAGTGCACAGGGCAGAGTAACAAAAAAGAAAAAGCTACATGAGAAAAAACTCAGGAGATCTTCACGGGGCAGAGTACTGATCAGCACGTGTCTGTGAAGAAACTACAAAAGCTGGGGAAAGAACCATCCTGAAGTGATAAAAGAGGGCAGTCACCAATGTTCAAAGAAGGCTAGGAACAATTACTCTGCCCTACAGCCGGACTTGAAAATCTCGTGATCATGGGGCATCTGATGGAGTCCTCAGATGTGTCCTGCTCTAGTAGTGGGGAATAATCAGCCCAAGATTAAACAATGCTCTGATCCAGTCTAACAGATCATAAAGTAATCTGTTTTGAAGAAACTTGATTGTATTTCAGTAAAAAGCTCAAGAAGATATATAGGAATACAAATACATCTAGAACTCAACGAGCTAAAATTCATAATGCATGGAATTAGTCAAAGATTATGAGTTATGCAAAGAGACAAATGACATGACTCATCATGAGGGGAAAAAAGCAATTAATAAATGGACCCAGAAGTGACACAATTTAAGGATTAGTAGAAAAAGACATTAAACAGTTATAACTGTAATCCAGATGTTTAAAATTTAAGTAGAAAGATGTAAGATATATAAAAAAAAAACCCTCAAATTTCTAGAGATGAAATCTACATTGTAGAGATGAAAATTACATTGGATAAGATTAATATCAGATAGACTGTGCAGAAGAAAAGATTAGTAAACTTGAAGATACTGTAATAGAAAATTCCCATAGTGAAACAGAAAAAAAAAAAGAATATGAAAAGACAAAAAGAGGGTGGATCAAGTTGCTGCGGAACAAATTCAAATGGCCTACTATGCTTGTAATCAGTCGCTGAAGGAGGAGGTATGAGGCAGAAAAGAATATGAGAGGAAATAATGACTGAAGGTTTCCCAAACTTGATTAAATTATGAACCCACTGATGCAAGAAGTTCAACAAATACCAACCACTAGAAACATGAAGAAAACCCCAAGTCACAATAAAATGTCCAAAGCAAGAGAGAGAGAAATCTTCAATATAGCCATAGAAAAAAAAACTGTTCTGTAGAGGAACAAACATTAGGATCAGAGAAGATGTTTAATTGGAGACAACACAAATGAAAAGAAAGAGAAGCAACATCTAAAAGCACAATTTTAAGACTGTCAATCTAGAATGTCTTATTCAGGTGAGCTTATTACACTATCATTGACAATTTTGCCATCAGTTTATAAACCTGTCAGTGTCATTAAAGTTTCACAAATTATAATTTTTAACCTTTCCCTGGTGATAGGCAAAAAAATGGTATTTCCATCTTAACTTTATTTAACTGAATTTTAGAGATATAGAATATTTTGCGTTAAGATGTAGAACATTTTTACATATTGGCTATTTACATTTTTATTTTGGAACTGCAAAAAATAATTTTAGAACACAGTTTCTAGATGCAGGCAGGCATGCTGGAAATTTGTCTTTATGTGGTCAGACCCCTAGCCACAAGGGTGAGTTTGAGAAGGAGAATTCCTTTTGAGGAGACTGTAAACCACAAGGCAGTGCTTTGAAAACATAAAGGGATTGGCAGGTTATTTACTAAATAAATACATACATTAGGCAGAGAACAAAATAGACGTTTTCTAGTATCAAAATTTATGTAAGGATTTAAAGGAAACTTGAGATGTAATAAGTGAGGCCAAAGCCACAGATGAGATAGTAAAAGACAATCAGACTTGGACTCAAATATCTAGCACCAGCTTCACGTACACTAAACGCCCAATAAATGTTTATTGAATAAATTAATGAGTAGCTGAATAAATGGTGAAAAACAAATTTGTCTGAATGTTCTTGCTCAGTAAGAATAAGATGTTTTCCCTAGTATTTTTTTTTAAACTAAAATCCTTGTCATGTTATTTATTATGTATCTTTAAAAATGTCAATCTCCCAATCAGATGCTAGCTAGATGATTCTGCGACTAGCCCAGATCTGTGCCGTATTAAAGATAAAATAAATCTGTATTAAGTGAACAAATGAAGGAAGGGAGGGAGGGAGTAAGGAAGGGAGGGAAGACAGGCAGGCTGACCTGGCCTAAAAGATGAGAAAATACTTCCTATGCTAGGATTCACAACAAATTATTCAATACTACTGACACAGAGGCACTTTTATCACCCCAACAACATTTTGTTCTCTAATTAAAGATGAGGTCTCAGATTTAGGTAGCGCCTGAATTTGTGAGTTTGGACCCTGGATGACAGAACTCTGGAGTAATGATCTTCATCATCTGGAGGATATAATTTTCTTTCTTACTGTTTCCAAACTTTTCCTGTGTACCTTTTTTTTTTTTTTAACTGCATGTCAAATTACAATTCTATTTTGCAAATAAAACTATTTAGTTAATTGCAGATAAAAAGCAGTTTTCTTGAATTCATTGGGACTTATACAATACATAAAAAAACTGCCAATATACTCATTTACTTTTGCTTTTAATAGAAAGTTGTCAGTTGTTGCTGTTTGCTCCAGGATTAAGACACGGGTCTGATCCCAAAGGTCTTGTTCTTTGCTGCCACAATCTGTCTTCCATCACTGAGTGCCACTGAGCATCTGGGCAACAATGTAATATATGTTTCAAGAAGTTTTGAATTTTTCACTGCAATTTTATATTGAACTTTACAGTAAAATAAAAGTGTTCCCAAGAGAAGTCTAGTCGTTCAAAACCAGTTTTATCTGTTCCCTTATGATATGCCTTACAAATCTTGTCTAGGGTTCTACTCTGACAAAAAATAGTAAGAGAAATAAAGAAATTCAACAGAGATAAACACAGTGGATATTAAGAAAAAAAATATATTCTTGCTTGCATATCAGAATTAAACTTGTCTCTATTTTAAATTAGACTGTTGATTGTCTTTCAAAATTGAATTTTATTTTCTTACAACTCAATATCATGTTTCACTTAGTTTCTTGGTCTTTTGTTTAAAACTATGGAATATCCTTTGATATAAAATATATGATTTAAATATTTTGACTTGTACTTTATTTGAACAGAATAACTCCATATTTAGAGAGTTTTTTTTAAGTCCATTTTTTTTTTTCTTTTTAACAACTCTAAGTGGCCACAGAATTTTCCAACTGTATTTTTGGTAAAGACACTTCAATTTCTCTACTTAAAAAACACACAAATGCATATTGGTTCCATTAGAGGAAAAAATGAATAATGCTATTTTTTAATTATTCATAAATACTGCTTTTAAGGACAATAGTACATTTTAAAATACCACATAAGCTTTCACTTCTACTATTTTTTCAGTTTCTTTATTCACTATTTAAAACCTGTTTCAAAGTACTAATATTTTAGTGTAATTTTTAGAAATCAACAGCATTCTTAATCATCACTTAATTTTACTAGTCAATTACTTAATGCATTGCCTTTTTTAAAAGAATAATTCAACATAATATTTTCTAAATTCCCAACTTGAAAACCACAAAAATGTCTGAGGGCATACAGCAGTAATATAAACCTTTCAAACAGAGTAAAATAATCTATCTTGCTCTTTAAGCTTAATGACATTTTATAATTGCGGCTTCTCGAGTGGAGGCATAACAAAGGGAAATAGGAACTATCTGTCAAAAGGTATGAAGAATTGCTAGAAGTTATTCTGTTAAAGGCCAATATAAATTTCTAGGACTTGGGCAATAAAATATGTATAGCAGTTGTATGAAATCAAACCTTGCTTTAAGCTTTGCAAGAAAAATAAATCAATATCAGTCAGACATTCTTTAGTTACATTACTACCCTTTTAAATGAATAAGTTATAAGAGATAGAGACAAAAAAGCTTTATTTTTCCTTTACATTAAAGATGGCCTTATATCCAATCTTGGAGTATATTTACATTTAAAATTTGAGTGTCCTTTTTTCTCATATCATTTGTTTCAAAAAAAGAAAGCGTACTGTGTCTTCTTAAAGAATATTTGAGAGAAATTCATCAGCAACTATTTCCTAGGCTGGAGGGGTTAGGACGAATCTTACTTAGTCATCTCCATAACTGTTGGGACTCACCATGTCCAAATCACGTGTGGCCCACGCTGTTGGGTTTAGAAGGGCCCAAACGAATGGGCAGATTCTTGGTCACATAGTTAACTTGTGGAGATGGTTCCTTAGGCTTCTGAGCACTGAGCTATTTGAGGGCCAATCTCATTTTGCAAGGACACTATTTCCTGGCCAGAGGTGACTAAACTGCATAGTGTCATCTTTAATGAACTTGTGTTAGTCATTCACCACTCCTTTCCCACTTGCCACTGGTGTTACCAGAACAAGTATGCTTTGTAAGCCTCATCCAAATTGTGTTTTATTTTTGGAAGTGCTTTAAAAAGGAAAATTCTTGGCTGGAGAATCATTGGAGTAAGGATATATTTTAATCTTTCTATGTGGGGAACTTTTATATCGAACACTCTAAGCTTTTAAGATGAGATCACTGAAATTTCCATATTAACAAACCTTCCAAATAACTGAGCATTCTGAATCCATATATGGCTTAAAATAGATGTTTGCAAGGAGAACAGAAGTGAGATATAGAAATGCTGGCTTAAATATAGACAAGGAAAAGCTTTTGTAAGGGAACAGCTTGTCCTGAAAATGTTAAATGTTGATTATTCACTGTCTTACGTTATCTTTCCTTGCTTTAAATGTTGTTAGTGTTGTCTACCTCCAGAATTTTGCACTGACACCAGTTTTCACGTAACAAGATTACTTCTGAAAACTTTAATATTGCTCGTTGGGCTGTAGCCAACTCTAATGAGTATAAACTTCCAGAGTTTAGAGCACAGTGTGGTGGTGAGAAAGCTGTGGTGTCAGAGCTCAGACTCCAGCACACGCGAACCCTGCAACCCTATTTACATAACCCCTGCCTGCCTCCAGCTTCACCTCTGCTGTGATAACAGTTCCTCACGCATAGGGTGTTCTGAAGTTAAATGAGATAATGCCATGCTTCGCAATAGTGAACAATCAAATATCTTTATTACTACAAACCGCTTCTGTAGGCTCTGCTTCTGCTCTCTGCTTCTCACAGAAGCAGGAGGTATCTTTTTAAAAGTAAAAACAAATAATGTCACCACTGTGCTTAAACTCTCCTGGAGCCTTGGGTACATTTACAATGAATTCCAAGCCCCTGCACCAAGACCTAAATGGTCGTGGGGATCTGTCTGTACCCAGACTGTCTTGTGGCCCCATCTGCTAATGCTCTGTACACCGGCCACACTGGCTTTCCTTCCCTCCAGCACACCAACGCCTTCGTGCCATCACCCTTTGCACTAGCTCTTCTCTTTCCTCGGAGCCCAGGACCTGTGGATGGCAAATCCTTTCTTTTCCTTTAGATCTCATCTCTAATGCTAGAGACATCTTCCTTAACCACCTTATTTCCCTGGGTTCTCTTATCACAGAATTTAACACTAGCTAAAATTTCCTTATTTATCCACTTACTATTTGTTCTCCGCTTGCCTCAGTAGACTAAACAGGCCTACAGGCATAGGGGTATTTTTTTGTCTTATTTTCTGTTATCTCCAGTAGCAAAACTGCACTTGGTAAACATTTGCTTGAAACTAAATAGTATACAAATATAGCTGATTCAAAGGCTATGCAATTTATGATAATTTTTTTCAAAGTGCACCTCAGAGTAAAAATCTCTATGATAGGAGGAGAGGTTTCTAGGCAAGGAGTGTTTCATATTATTTAAATTTTCTAATTTCTTTCTACCAGGGCTATGCAAACCATGGGAGGTTTGTTACTGTTGTTTTTATAAACTACACATGATCAGACAAGACTCAAAAATCAAGTTCCAAGTCAAAAAGTATGTCCGACACATGTAAAGGCTACAACATGGCAGATATTTTATGAGGAAAAACCTAGATACAGCCCAAAATACCTGGTCTCTGATGAGTTTCCCTAAACAAAGCTTTCCACTCTTTCATAATTATTCTTTTCATCCAGCATCCACACTCTGGCTCACTCTACTCGATATTTTTCAGAGCCGTTGTTCCCTCCTTTTATTTCTTCTAGTCTTGAGCACATCCTTCATCAATTATGATATTAGCATGAAACAGATGACACATTCAAAATTGGAAAACTTGAGGAAAGATTAACAAGGGATCTTTTCTGCAGGAGGGCTGGAGCACATGCCGTACCTCTGAACTGGCCTCAGCCTTCACAACCCCTAGATCTTACAGTACAAGGGGAGGGAGCAGTGGCAGAACTCAGCGAGTTCTACATGCCTGGGGAGGGTAGCCAGACCACAGCTGGCCTGAGCTGGGATTTAGCCAAAGGTCTGCACCCCAGCAAGCAGGGAGCCAGGGAACAAACAGCCCAGCTCACTTCTCCCAGCCTCCACACATCTCCTGCCGTCCTCCCACTGGCCCACAGAGGCAGTCCACAAAAGCCATCCCTCCCTTCCCAATCCTTCCCCAACAGGGGGGATGCCGAGAGTGAGAGATGTGAAGGTAAAAAGAAGCCCCTCAAAACAACAAACAAAAACCACGCAGCACCTCTTCTCATTCTCGCCCCTCTATAGTTTGTGACCCACTTCTGACCAATCTGAAAGCGTACCTGAATCTGGTAGAAGCTTTACTACTTGACAGCCCTTTGCGCTCCTAATGCTACACATTCTCGTGCTTCCCGTGCTCCACTCTGTAGATTGTCAGCGCTTTCTTCCCATAGGCCTTGTCCTTTCTATGGGACATATGCTAACCTTTTTTTAAATTAACGTTTATTGGGGTGACAATTGCTAGTAAAGTTACATAGATTTCAGGTGTACAATTCTGTATCACATCATCTATAAATCCCGTTGTTTATTCACCACCCAGAGGCAGTTCTCCTTCCATCACCATATATTTGATCCCCTTTACCCTCATCTACCACCCCTCTCCCCCTTTACCCTCTGGTAACCACTAAACTATTGTCTATGTCTATGAGTTTTTGTTTCTCATTTGTTTGTCTTGTTCTTTTTTGTTCATATACCACATATCAGTAAAATCATATGGTTCTCTGCTTTTTCTGTCTGATTTATTTCACTTAGCATTATAATCTTAAGATCCATCCATGTTATCACAAATGGTCCTATTTCATCTTTTCTTATAGCCGAATAGTATTCCATTGTGTATATATGCCACAATTTTTTTATCCATTCATCTATTGAAGGACATTTTGGTTGTTTCCATGTCTTGGCCACCGTAAATAAAGCTTCAATGAATACTAGAATACATGTGTCTTTATGGATAAATGTTTTCAGATTTTTTAGATAGATTCCCTGGAGAGGGATTGCTGGGTCATATGGTAATTCTATTTGTAATTTTTTGAGGAACCTCCACACTGCCTTCCATAGTGGCTGCACCAGTCTGCATTCCCACCAACAGTGTATGAGGGTTCCTTTTTCTCCACAGCCTCTCCAACACTTGTTACTACTGGTCTTGTTGATGATAGCCATTCTAACTGGGGTGAGGTGATATCTCATTGTGGTTTTTATTTGCATTTCTCTGATGATTAGTGATGTTGAGCATTTTTTTCATATGTCTATTTGCCTTTTGTATGTCCTCTTTGGAGAAATGTCTCTTCAGGTCCTCTGCCCATTTTTCAATTGGGTTATTTGTTTTTCTGTTGTTGAGTTGACATATTCTAACCTTAACCCAGAAAGAATGAAGAAACAAAAACAGCAGTAGATTTCCACTTTCTCTTTTCTTCAAAAATTTTCGGGGAAGTAACCTATTACTTTTACTCCAATTTACCATCGCCTTTCTTCTTCACTTTGTCATTCCAACATTTTCAATTAAATCTTCAAGCATCCACTAAAATTATTTTAAGTTCAACTTACCTCTAAATAGGTCACATTATATTTCCTTAATTTTCCATCCTCTTTTCTCTGTCTCCAAAAGCATTGTAATCATCAGGGTTCCTGCTTCTGCAATATTTTTATGTGTTATATTTTAATTTTATCCTAACTCTGGATAGCTCTAGGTCTTCGTACATTTCCCCTCTGTTCAATTCCTAGTTTATTTAATCCTATGACTTCAAATACTTTTACTTATTGTCTTGCACATTTGCCTTGCCTCTAGTTTCTATTTTGCCCAGCGAAATAATTATTTCTTCCTACTATATCTGCTCTCAAGCTTGTTTTACTTACTTCAGTTTATACTTTGGTTATCCTTCTAATATTATGGGAGGAAATTTTTTTCACTGTTTAGTATACCAGATCAATTAGTATCTAAGTTCTGTTACATCTTCTTTAGCACTATCTTTACTGTCAATTTTCATTATCTCCACCCTACTAGATTTCAACCTCAAAATTTCTTGCCTAGACTGTTTAGGCCACCTAATGTGTATCCTTCCCTTCAAATTCTTCCCCAACCAAACCACCCCTTTCACCACTGGCCAGAACCATCTTATAAAATCACAGGATTTGTAAAATAATTCCCCTGAGGAGAAATTTCAGTGGGGTTTCCACTGCATTCTGAATAACTAACTCCAACACTAACACATGTAAGCCATTTCCCAGAGAACCTATAGTCATTTAGTTGATGTTTTATGTTTATTTGACATAAAAATTCCAAAGAACAAAACTTAACATTACATCAGTTAAAATGCAAATATTATTCATAGTTTTACTAAGTCATTGAGAAAAAATTCATTTCTCTTGTAATGATTTAGCCTGATTAGTTGTCTTCATGAGTCATTTTCTGATTTTTTGCTAGATGGGGGGAAGGAAGGAAAGCACTGAAATTCACATGGATTTATGAAATTTTCAAGTTAAAATATTTTCATATTTTCAGTAACGAATTTTATGTTATTTTTTTTTATGCCATATCTATTTAAGTCCATGGCAATACATAAGCTCTCAACTAAACTGAAGATTTTGACTGCAAAATTAGGTCTTACTTTTTCTTGTATTATGGATACTGTTGATTAAAA
Organism: Rhinolophus sinicus; assembly: GCF_057876585.1. Lineage (NCBI taxonomy): Eukaryota > Metazoa > Chordata > Mammalia > Chiroptera > Rhinolophidae > Rhinolophus > Rhinolophus sinicus. Next base: position 177,554,316 of record NC_142516.1, read on the forward strand.
TGATAATAGGAGATGACTATAATTTTGATATTAATTATATTTAATAGAAGTACTTTATAAAAGCTCTACGGAAAATAATGTACATATTCTTATGCAGGATTAATTATCCTACAATAAAAAATTTAAAAATTATTTCAAAATGAAGCATCAGAGTACAACTTAATAGTAAAATGTAGTGGGAGATTATATGAAAAGACAATTAAAACTAGCTATGCTAAGAAAAAGAGATTCCACATGGATAAATGAAGTAAATGATTTTTATTATTAGAATGAAATTCACAATGTCTGAAACTACTTACACGCTTATCTCTGCAAACATTATTTGAAGTTTATAACTATGCTTTAATACTGCTACATATATAGGTCTTGAAGCAAGAACTTGGTTAGGGACCTGTTCATTAGCATTTATAAATAATAAAATTCTTGAAGAATTAAACCCTTTTACCTTCACATAATTGTTCTTAGAATTATTTCATGAATGAAAAATATTAATCTATATTAATTCCATACAGGATTATGATATTATAATAGTTATTTATATAAACTGTAAGATCAGAATAATACTAACATACCTTATACTAGTTGTACTGTCATCTAGACATAATGCAAATCATCTTCAAAAATAAACAGTTGATTTAATATGAAGATATAAGAATGAAGTGATTATTAATCCAAAATAGTTACTTAGATGTGAATGTCTAAAAGTATCATGTGAGGACTAAAATATCTGATGGAATAACTGTTAGGAAATGTATTTTTACCTTCTTGTTATTTTGTTATCTGACCACTCAGCCTCCTATTACAGCTCATCAGACCAGAGGAAATAAAGACTAAATATAATCTTGATTAAAGACATTCAAAAAGTTTGTTTAATCTTCAAAAAAAAAAAAAATACTACATTAAAAATTAAGCCAGATTCAGCCAGCTAAAAATAATTGACTGTCAACTGGCCAAAACCTATTGCCAAGTATATATTTTTGCAGTGTTTTTTTTGTGTGTTTTTTTTTTAGTGTTAATAGTAGGTTTTAGTGTGCTGTTAACTGCCAAGCCCAATAATAAGTTCTCATCAGTATTCCGCTAACCTTTTCAGACTGAATTGTGTGGGATTTACTGTGAGCTCCAATGTTAACTTGACCATCTAGTAATAGTGGTCAAAGTTTTACATGATGGTCTCTCACACGTAACAATATAATAAATCAGTGAGAATAGTGCTTTAATTTTTTATATCATTTTTACATCCTTTATTTCCTTTTCCCCAGTTAATCAATTTGTGAAAGAAGGAGATCAGATATTTTTCTCACCAATTAACTAAAGGAAACAAAATAATGTATAAGAAAGTTAATTTACTAAAATTCACATATATAGAAACAAAAACCGGTACCTAGGCTTCTTGACATGCTGTGTTCTTTTTGATGAGTAACAAAGCCTGAAGGATAGTGGGTATATTCTCTCAAAGGATGTTTTATTGTAATCGTTATCTCCAGAAACTGTTCCACTGATATGCTCAACACAACCCATATCTCTATTTTTGTTACCATAGGGCTTTCCTAATTAGTATCAGCTACCACATCTTTCCATTCTTTCTTTCTAAGCTATCTCCACAGCATGATCTCTCTCTCTCTCTCTCTCTGGCACTCCATCCATGCATAGCATTGCTTTTCACGCAAGGGACTCTTCCCAGATCTTTCTGACCCTCTGCAGTGGTGGTCACAGCAAGCCCTGTATGTCCATCTAGAACCCAGGAAATTCAATATTGCCAGCACATTGTTGTACAGGCCCACATAGGAGACATGATTGCTGATAACTCTGATTCAGAGATTCAGGGACAAATAAGCTCCTGTTGTCTCCCAACTTTAACTGTTAATAAATATGTCCCATTATGGCAAAATTCAAAAACAGGCTATTTATATGCTTAATTAGAAAGGATACAGAATGATTTCGCAATGTGAGGGAGCATATTCAGGATCCAGAGAAGTTATAAAACATCAATTTGCCAATCCCTTTGTCTTTTTCATCCTCCTCGCATTATTTTGGGCTTTTTCTCTCAATGTATCTACCTCATTATTTTTCTGAAGATCCACTTATCCACTCACTTATTGAACTGCATATGGCCAGTCATGACTTTCCCAAAACAATAACATTAATTCTTGGCTTATGACGATACCTGGCTTAGATTTTCTAGTTAAGTCACCCAGTTTTGATGTCTCAGTTTTACTTACTGGAAGAAAATCTAATTAATACAACTTGTTTTGAGCTTCACTCCCTCCACTCCCTTCAGTGGTATCCAGACTTCTATGACCATGGGATATGTAAGGGTTCATCCTCTGGGCTTGGGAAGAGCCAGTGGCCTCTTATGGGAAAGTGACTTTGGAATTGTCCAGTATCTCTAGTACGTTAGTTTTTGAAATTGACAAATGTTTTAAAGGTCTAGAATACAGTTGATCAGGGTGTAGAGACATGATTTCAATAAAACATTATGTGAATTAGTACTAAGCTTCTGGGAAAAAGAAAATGTATCACTAGCATCAAAAATAATTATATCTATATATGTTTACCCAGCAACTCAATTGTAGAAATTTGTGTTAAGAAAAAAGGCAGAGTTGAGCATAGAGATTTATATATGATGTTAATATTGTAAATATTAAATATCTGCAATAATTAAAAGCTGAAAATAACCTAAAAATGTAAGGACAGAGAAATTGTTAAAAATATTCTGATATGTAGAATACTATGCAGATTAAAACAATAATTTAAAGGAATATTTAATGATAGATGAAATGGTAAAAATATATTTAAAATAAAATAGAAGACAAATTTGTACATATGCTGGAGTGAAATGAATATAGTACTCAGAAGAATGCCAGACACATAGTAAGCACTTAGTAAGTATGAGATTTTTACCCAATGGAGTTTGTGATGTATATGAATATATGGGTATATATGTAGATTTATAGAATTTTTTTATACCTCAAAAATCACCAATCCTTTAAATTAGCAAATAGAATGAGATATTTCTTTAGTTCTGATGCAGCTCTGCATTGCATAGAACACTGATCCTCTCAACCCTTTTTATTCAAATTCTGTCTCAGCATAAAACAGCTTGGCAATGCAAGCAAGACTAACTGTAATACCATGATTCTGAGATATGTAATTCCAAAAATCATGAAGATCTGGGAAGAAAGAGAGAAATCTGGGAACTGGAATACAGATTTTTTTCTACGTTATTCACAAATATTTTTAACAGAGTGTCATTAATGAAAATGATAATGGAAAAATATTCCCAGTGAAGATAAAGAATATAGTCCAAATTTCCTATCATACATAAGAATTTTCAAATTACTTTCCTTGTTTCATCTCAAAATTTCATAAATATTTTCTATTCTGATCAATAATACATGTGTGAATATTTTAGCATTAAAATATGTGTTTTTTATTTAAAAATAAATAAACATACCACTTCTGTATGTATGAAATTGGCTCTTAAGAAAGATGAGAAGTGCTATATTTGTCCTTTAGATTTACATAACACTGGGGACACCATCCATGTGTCTTTTTTTTTTTTTTATTAAATTTATTGGGGTGACAATTGTTAGTAAAATTACATAGATTTCAGGTGTACAATTCTGTATTACATCATCTATAAATCCCATTGTGTGTTCATCACCCAGAGTCAGTTCTCCTTCCATCACCATATATTCGATCCCCCTTACCCTTATCTCCCACCCCCCACCCCCCGCCCCCCTTACCATGTGTCTTTAATGGCAAACTATACCATTTCTTTGAGAAGCACAGAATTCCATTATTTCAGATTCTATCAAAGGTGTTAAAACCACATTTACTCCAGACGTTCTCAGTGCAACAAAGATTATGTATATTGATAGTTATGGGGTAAAGTCAATATCACAAAATTACATACTTAGCTAAGTTTATTTCATGAAAAAAAGAAATAGAAATCAATTCTAAAGCATTCAAGGAGAGAGAAAATAAGCATAAGCTAAATATAATTAATAAAATCTTGACATGAAGACCTAAAATGAATACAATACTGCATGCCAACTATACTTTAATAAACACTTTTAAAAGATTTTATTACATGTAAATATGAGCTCAAGAATGGAGAAGCGCAATATTAAAAACTTTCAATAAACAAAATTATCTATAATAAAAATATGTGTAGGACTTAAGTCACATTTTGAAACTGGATTTATTTTTTTAGAGACAGTGTGAGTGTGTGTGTGTGTGTGTGTGTGTGTGTGTGTGTGTGTGTGTGTTTAGGCAGTCCCTGTTTCACGTGGTAGTGCAGGACCATAAAAACGATTATGCATGCTGAAACCATGCAAGGCAATCTTTATAATCAATGGAAAACGTTGCAATTATTCTGTGACATCTAAATTGCTTCAGATAATCTTTTCAAAGATGTCTGTATAACAAGTAGCTTTGGAAGGCGGAGACACGGTCTACAACTGGAGGAGACTTATTTACCGTCCAATATAATAAAACTAAGTTCTCTCTCCGGAACAGCTGTGCTTCCATGGTTTGCTAGCAGTTCCCTATACAAGATCGGGCTTCCTATACTCAAGGTTCTTCTGTAACATACGCCACGGTTACAGAATGTGGCATAAGCCGTCCACATCTTGTTACCCTGTGGGAACCGGCGCTCAGGAGCGACACACCGATGGTACTCGAGCTACTGCTACTGTGAATCACACATTTTCTTTTTTCACCTATGCAGGAGTCTCCTGTCTGCCAGAATCTATTAAACTGTGGCAAGCCAATGTGTTAGCTTGCAAGGTAAAAATCTCAGAACCTTTGCAGTTCACAGGAAAAGATAGGGAAAACATCCCAATTCCTTGAATAAACCGGCATACATCTAATATGTAAATGAGACAATGAGACTACCCAAAGAAACCTCCTACAAATCCATGTACAAAAGTGTAAAACTTCTAAGTAAAAATCAGCACAAAATTCAGATTAATTCCATTCCTATTATAAAATAGTATATTTAAGTCATGTGTATTCTGAAAATGTAAAGATGGTACAAGAGTAGGATATTTGGTGTAATAATATTAATAATCCCCCAAAAAGTTTATGAAATTTGGTATCAACCAGTTATTTAAACTATTAAGATAAAATATGTAATACCTTTTTTTTTGGCATGTTCTGAGATAGAACCATGCAACTAAAATATATGTTAAGTGAACTAGTAAATGACCAAACTATTAAAGAGGAAAATGTTATAAAATTTCCATTGAGGTCATGAATAGGACAGGATTCTAACCATTACTTCTATTCTTCAAAATTATTAAGATTTAGAAAGCAATTACCAAAAAAGAGCTTTATGTGTTGAGAAGGAGGAAGAAAATTTTGTATTTTCAGACATGATCATGTAATTGTAGAGGCAACACAAATTTAATCAAAATTCAAAATATCATTGTAATATATTTTTAACTAGAAATAAAAGAAATATAAAAGCCTTCCTCCCTCCCTAAAATGGTTAAAAATGAAGAGTAATCAGAATCCTGGCTCAACCAGATATGAAAACTTAATATAAGGCAGCATAAAATAATCAGTCATTCCACTTGTATGTACTGATTTGCATTTGAATTGATAGTCATTCCTAAACTTATTACTTTCATAATTTCATATTTTTTATATATTGAGACTTTTTCAACATTAATTAATTTTTGTTTTCTCATTTTTTAGTTGATAATATTGATAATAGTTTATTTTAGGATATTTTTTTAAAATCACAAAATGTATAAAAAAAGGAAAGAAATCAACCATGATTCCATTATGCAAAGAAACATTTGCTTATCTTTTGTCCTCATTATAAAAGCAGTAAATTTTGACTACAAAAAATGAGAACCTAGAGATAAATCAAAAGACAAAATGAATTTAAAATCTCCTACATGCACATCTCTTAGAGATAACAACTGTTAACACTTTAATAAACTTATTCCCACACATTTTTCTATGCATATATATTAAATGGCAATATTCTGGTTAGTAATCTGAATTTCTCACTGAAGTATACACCATAAACATCTCTCAATGCCAATGGACATTTATTTATCTACAATGCCATTTTTAACTGGATGAAACATTGCATTTTACTAATGCAGTATAATTTAACTCCTATTTATAGATATCAGTGGACTTTCCCCTCAATATTTTAATGTAATAAATAAGGCTATGGTGACTCTTTCAGAAGATATACTGCCCGGGATATATAATGTAGGTTCCTGACTTCAAAACTTATTTCAAGAGCTAATAATCGTTTTGTTTCCATTTGCTGTTTGTAGTACATTCAGCCATTTTATCCTGTTCATAATCTTAAACATGACGGCGCAGCCATGGACCCCTCAGAACTGAACTCATCCTGTAACAAAAGAAGACACTCTAGTTCAAGCACAGATTACCTTTTCTACAGGAACTCCTGATTAACAAAATCTCAATGGTAGTGAAACTCTGAAAGTCATGGATTAATGTTCTGTGGCCTGATTTCATCTGCCCTTGGCCTACAAGGATTAAAAAAGAGATAAGTCACCTCTGACATTTGGGATCTAGTCTGGAAATATCAAATAGGGCTTGTTTCTCTCCTGTTGAACACAAACCATTTTACAGAACATCAAGTTCATAAAAGGCCACATGTGATCAAATGACTATGATGGATCAAGACCAAAATAAGGCCACTCTCTAATCATACCTAAACACAAACACAAACCTGGACATTGTCCAAACAACAAAAATGATGCAAACAGTCCCTATCCTACCTAAAGAGTAGCTGCTGTTTGTTTACCCATTACAGCTTTGGCTTCATTCTAGCTCCTCTTGCTTCTAGGTGAGATCAGCATAACCAACCATAGATGTACCCCCACTTCCTGACAGCATCCAATCTAGAGAAATGCCCTGCTTCCTTAAATACTCCTCCAGACCACCGAATCAGGACATTAAGCACAAATCCCATACATCTTTTTAATACTTTCTCACTGAGACACCCCATGGTTCCCCATGATGTGAGCTCTTTCTTATTACAATGGGTCGTAATTCCACATTATTTAACCAGAGCAGTGATTAGCCAGCACAGATACTTTTAACACACTTAGATGACTTTCTGGCACATGGTAAGTGCTTAATGAATGTGAGCTGTTTTCATTATAAGAGGAAGCTTACTGTAAGACAAAAAAAAATCAATGGGTTTAGAAATCAGACCTCATTCTGCTCTATTCTGGCCAAATCCCAGATTTCTCTCAACCTCAGTTTGTTCATCGGTAATGTAAGTTACAGCAACACTTTTCTGTAGAAAGATGAGTGTTATTAGTGCTTCTATTATTAGAAGCACTCATTAAATATTCATTTCTTTCCTACATCTTTCCACTTATTTTACAAAATTTATATCCCATTTCTAAAACTGTAAGTGAATTCTCAATGGAACTTGTTTCCAGTTCTCTCACAGACACTCCCAATAAGCAGAAACAAAGACATAACCCTTTAAATAAAGGTTGTGCAGAACCAGAATTTTTTTTTTTTTTCCATACAACAGGCTGCTGCAAACTTGGGGAAAAAAGGTAAAGGAATGAAAGTGCGAAGATGAACTTTTTGCCCTGACCAAGACAGAAGTGACCAGAAGTGAATATTTTTCCTAGAGACTGGACATCAACTTACGCACAGCCACTCCCACACATATTTCACATGTGGCTTGATGTCTTCAAAATTCAACTTAAAAACAACTGCAATAACCACTTATGGCATAAATAAAGCTACCCTTGGATATAAATACACAATAAGTCAATACACTAACCAAGGACATTTGGCATGAAAGTGAAGTAACAGAACCTTTTTTCCTCATTTTGAGCACAGGTCCACGATAGGAAAAAAGATGAGCTTTTTTTATGCTCCCCTCAATCAATAATTTAAAAGGAGAATAAGAGGGGGTGGAAAAAGGCAAGGACAATAGGTCACATTCAAATCAAATATAAAACAGAAATGTGCCCACTGAAACTGAAATTCAGTGAATATATTCCATGAACATCTCAATTATCTTGCTTCAGATATCTTTAGGTTTATCTATTAAGAATGTTATATTATTTCCTGTTCTTTTTTAAGAGACTGACAGTCTTCTTTATGGGGGAAAAAACTCTCAGATTAAAGGGCTAACATGAAAAAGAATAAAAGTGAAGAAAATTGTGTCCAATGGAAATTAACTTTCAGTATATTAGAAAATATCTGGTCAATTTAATTTTGACTTTTCTTTCCTTTTGATTATTTAACAAAACACTTAGCAGAACTTTAACCTCATAATTTAAATTAGTTCCATTCTGATGAAAGTAATAGAGTAAAATATTAATTTATGGGTCTACTGAAATTGGGATTAATCAGGAAATCACTTAGGAAATAGAAAACAAATGTAATTTAGGAAGAATTTTATTGGAATTTATTTATATATTTTACTTATCTGTCATTCTGTAATTTCTTAAATGTTTTTTTATATTTATATTCTAATACACCTAAATATATATCCATTTACATGCATATACTATTGTATATTCCAACATTAACCACCCCATATAATATATTCACATCAATTTAAAATATGTTTATATAACTTTTAAATGTAGATGTTGCATTCTCTTTTACACACATTCATAATTATTCAATTATCTTCCTTAAAATTGGTCATTGAGTTTACAGTCCTTTATTGTTCTACTTGCCAATTTTCCTACACACAATGAAAAAAGATGCTGATGTCCTATAGGTTTTACCACATGTGGATGGCTTTGAATAAAAAAAAAAAAAAAGGCAGGTGAAAAACTTTAGTATTAGTAATTAGTGATTGTTAGTGTGTGACTCTGTGGTAGTGTGGGAAAGCTTTAAATAGTAAGTCTTTTAAAATTCATCTGAGAAGTATGTAAATGGGAAAAATAATTAATTTTCTGATGTACTAATGAATTTCAGTAGCCAGAACAAGTGTGCAAGAGGTCAAGGAGGTCTATATTTTACGTGACAATATTATCTCTGACTCTGTGACTACATTCCATCAATCTAATGGGAAATAAAAATAACTTCCTTTTCTTCCTGTTTCTCCTTCCTCTTCCTGGCATCAACCAGGAAAATGTTTAGGAATTTGGGGGTGACTCTAGGCTAGACTAAATTTGAGACAAGCTTTTCCTGACTCTAGGGGCTCCTTCCCTCCCTTTTACTAGAGCAGTGACTTTAGAACACTTGTACTTGTAAATTTTCTGCCCCTTTGAAATGTGAATCTTTTTAAAAGCACCTTTGCAGGGTTATAATCAGAGAACATTGTTCTCAAGGACCTAAGAGCCATCCCTTTTAAATCAAGAGTGAGAGTACCCTGTCTCCCAGTCTCTATGAGAGAACAGGAGCCTAATTTCATGGGTGCCAATTAGCAAACACAGATGGCCCAATCTCAGAGAAAATGATATACAAACTCAGGAATAACTCAATGTGCTCATCCCACCCCATGGATCAATCTCTCCACTACTGTCCTCCAGTATTTTGTCCACCAGTTCACACCAGTACTTAAAAACCTTTCCACCCTTTATTTTTATAGACAATCAGACATCTAAGCTGTCCACTTATCCTTGAAAATTACTTGTCCTGCCACAGTTGCTCAGGAGCTCACCGACACATGGCTAAATTATTGTAATATTCTCCTTACCAGTATATCCCTGGATCAGATCTGCAAGCAACAGAAACCAAGTCCAGTCAACTGACAGACACATGGCAGTTGTTGAAAGGTAGTCAGAGCATCACTGGGTGAGCCCAGACCTGAGGCTGGAGGCTGAGCAGCCAGCAGCTGCGCATAATGTTGCAAAGACTGCTGATAAACTTACCTCTGTTAGCCACCGGCTCTACTCCCTGCACAGCCAAGGCCACTGACCCTGATCTTGGCTTACAGCTGCCTCTACTTTCTCTGGAAACAGGAAGTCGTTGCTCCTTCTCTACAGACGCTGCTGCTGACACTACCACAGACTGAATCTAGTGTGGACCTGACTTCCTCGTGGGTAGCCCTCTAGAACATGTGCCCATTCCCTGGCTGCAAAGGACCCCGGGACAGTGAGTATTTTTGCATTTTACAGTGAAAGATGAGCTGTGCCACATAAGCTGGAAAATTCTAAAATTATTGGGAAGTGTTTTAGATGCTGAGCTCTAAACTAAGACAAATCCCCACATAAGTTACCTTTCCTATTACTCTTAGGTAACAATCTAATATTCCTTTCATTACCTTTGTCCTGCTCTTGCTTTAAAAAATCCATGGGATTGCAACATCATGGATGAACCTGGAGAATATTATGCTACGTGAAATAAGCCAGGCACAGAAGGACAAATACTACATGATATCACTTAAATGAGAAATTTAATATAGTCAAACTTTTAGAAGCAAAGAGTAAAATAGTGGTTGCCAGAAGGAGGAGAGGGAAACAAGAAGTATTAGCCAAAGTGTTCAAAGTTTCCGTCATACAGGATGAATAAATCCTAGAGATCCACTGTATAGCATAAAGCCTATTGTTAACAATGATGTATTGTATACTTAAAAATTTGCTAAGAAGACAGATTGTTAAGTGTTTTTATAATGCACACAAAATAAACAATAATAACGTGATTATTATTATAAATGAAGTCAGGAAGAAACTTTTGGAGGTGATGAGTATGTTTATAGCATAGAATGATTTCATGGATGTATACTTATCTCCAATCTCATCACATTTTATACACTAAATATGTACAGCTTTCTATAAGTCAACCACACCTCAATAAAGTGGCTTTAAGGAAAAAAAAAATAAATAAAATAAAACACTGATTCTCAGTAACTGAGTGAGACTAATATCCTAAACTGAGCATCTGTGCTTCTTTATTATTAGGCCACACTGTTAACACCCAACTTCATTCCCCTATTACTCAGTGTAAATCCTGATTTTTGTTTTTCCTAGAAGACATCCCAAGGCCAATCTTTTGCACATATTCTATGCCTGGAATGCCCTTTCCTTACTTTCTCTGTGCAAATCAGAAATGGTTAACATTTTTCAACTCTAATGACACCTGTGAGGAAACGTTGGCTCCTCCTGCACCACTCTATTGAGAATAATTAACACTGCTTCCAGGTTCAGTGGGAACATGACTGATTAGTGATGCCTGTCACGGCTGAGGGAAAGGCAGCGACTCTGTCCTGCAAGATCTCTGCCCTCCCTGGTCCAACTGTACTTAACTTTCAAAACTCTAGGTACGTACAACCTCTTCTATTAAGCTTTGACCATCTATTTTGCTCACTATGACATATCTATTTTTAAAACTTAGCACTTATTTTTCATACTCATGTTGACACTTGTCACCTTTTACAGTATCATGAACATACCTGCATGTATCATGTTCCCCAGGGAGTAAGTTCCTAAAAGCTGAGACTCTTGTCTGTCTTTCTTTTGTACATCAGCACATTAATCTGTACTCTGCCCTCAGCAGATTGTCAAAAAAGTGTATTTACTGAAGGAGCAAATACCACTGGGAACGTAAATCAGGTTTTGTTTTCCTCTTTAAGATGTTGGGATCATCATATTCTCCACAGTGACTCCTATGGTATTTTAAATTCTTGCTGTACATGGCTGGCTTCTGAAGTTCCTAACACATCCCTGGCAATGATGCTAGTAGATAAATTGGCTCAGCATCTCGACTGATTCCCCAAGGTTCTTTGGAGCCCAGCAGCTGCTACAAATATGTTGTGCTTGATTCCCGTGGCGAGCTCATTATGCTTCCCTCAGTCACCTGTTCTCACACCGCTTTGGCAAATTCACCTGTTGTGACAAATGTCCGCTCTTTCCAGCTAGATGGTGATTCAGAAAAAATCTTAATCAGACATTTCATCTTCTTAGGCTCTATATGCATTTGTTCTTCTTTTGTTTTACAATTGCATGCATTTCTTATTATTCCTATGTACTAAGGAAAATAATGTCTCAGATTCTAAAGAAGGAAAAATCCTCTACAGAATCTGGTGTGAAAAACCTATAATAAAGTTTTTTGTGCTTTGGTTTTGAATTTTGAGTATGTGAGTGTGTATACACACTAGTTATGGATGATTCAGCAGGAAACGCAAAAAATGGGTTTAAGGAGGTATTATACGTATTCATGCATATGCACATAACCATTTTCCATAAAACATCATTAATTTTGGAGAAAATCTAAATTACCTACATCACTAGCTTTAACTCGTAATAATAAAGTAAAATGAACATATCTCTAGTCAAGTAGGAAGGTGTCCAATTGTCTTCCAATTGCTTGAGAGTAAATGTATCACAATTATCTTCTAATATGCTCATTCATTTTGTCATTAAATTTCTAGGTTACTGGATATTTTCAATGCCACAAAAGTTTCAAACCCCTAAACTAGCATTCCTTCAAAATCCATTTTTCCAACATTATCACCACCCAGCCAAATGCATGCACTGAATTCCTATCCCATTCCATCCTTCACCATCCTCAACACCCCTCTTTACAGAACCTCCAAATTTGCTCTTAGCATTTCTTCAGCCTGCAACACCTCCCTAAGCCCACCTTTCCCCCCAATTTTCTGCTGAACCGTCAAGAACCAGCTCATGTACTTCCTCTTCATTTAAATTCTCCTCAGATGGTCAAGGCCAATTGCAAATGGTTCACTGTCCAAGTTCCCATAGAACTATTCTCTACTAAAACTGACTAGATTTCAAGGTTTTTACATTATTGGTTTCCAAGAGTCTTCATGACTGGAGGCCGTGAGCTCCAGGAAGGGAAGACAGATCCTACTTTGTTTGTGTTCCTGATGTTTGGCATAGTAAATGACACATATGATTAACTCAATAAATATGGAAAGAATGATTTTAAGTTTGCAGTCACTTTTGATAGATTTTGATTGCTCTTTAAAAAAAAAATGAAATAGAAATATGTATTTTTAGCATCATGGTGAATTATATTTCTTCAATAACTCTCCCATTGAAAATAATTCAAACTGTTGCATAAAATATGTAAAGCATCATTTAAAAACCATTACTGGATTGACAAGATAATTTAAAATCCATAAAGACAAAAGTGAGAGCAAAGGAGAACTCTGGTGATTTTGAGGTTTCTTTTTAATGTCTGTAGCAGGTACGATGTGTCGGAAGGGGTGGGGAGTTGTTAACGCCACCTAAATTAGTGAGTTGACAAAAGACCACTGAATAATGCTGGAAATCAAAGAAGCACATGCTCACGTACTGAAATAAACCTGTAGTGCAGGAGAGAAAGACAGGCAGAGAAGTCTCCTTCCTCCTCATTTTAGGCTAGAGGAAGAAAAATACTTTCTCCCAATAATTTCTAACCATGAGCTGGCATCCCCTCAAATCTGTACTTCTAAATCACAGAACTTGGATGGTTCAAAAATCCTCAAAGGAAAATCTTCATTATGAAGTGACTATTGGTTATTAGCATTCCTTGAGTAACCAGAATATAATGTGCTTTTGTATATAAGAGAACATCTAAGAAGGACCAAGACAGACCTGGAAAAGAACAAGAGAGGAGCCATACCAGATATCAAGACCTGTTAAAAAGATATTATAATTAAAATAGGGTCAAAAAGCACAAGAATGGGGACACAGACCAATAAAACAGAATGGAAAATTCAGATTAGAGTGAAAATGTATAAAATGTTGTCCCATGCATCAACATGGATGAATATTGCAAACCTGATGTTGAGCATAAATCACATCATGAAAGAAACATCATTATTCCACTTATATAAAGATCACAGAATTATACAAAATAAGTGACATATTTTAGGAATACATTCACATGTGGTAAAACAGTAAGTAAGTACAAAAAATAAGAGATACAAGATCAGGAGAATGGCTACTCATGAAGAAATCAACAGGGGCAGGAGAGAGGAACAAGCACATAGCAGAGTCCTAAGCAACTGACCGTATCCTCCTGCTTATATTGTGTGGTGGGGGTAGAGATGCTTCTATTGTGTACTCTTCATGCCTCCATTCACATATGTTAGAAATATCACTTTATCTCTTCATAATCAAAATTGGGGTTTGAATTTGAGTAACTAGAATTAATTCCAGAAATGTTTGTTGAGAATCTTCTGCATGTAAAGCACTGTTTTCAGTGGTTAGGATACAGCAATAAATGAACCAGATTTAAGTTTCTACTCTGGTGTGGCTGACATTTTAGTGTCAGAAATACAATGATGAATATACTCTCTTTATTTCACTGGTGAAGAAGACACAGAGAAATCCGAAGTCCAAAAGACTGCTACGAAGTTCCAAAATTTGGGTAAAGTCCACATTAACAAATGAACTGTCCTGGGAGCCAGTGCAGTGTTCTTTCCATTACCAATTCAGCTATCTACACGCAGAAGAAATGCCATCTAACAGAGAGAGAGAGAGATGGATGAAAGGTGGAGAGATGGAGCAGGAGAGAGATACACACTCATACCGCAAACAAAAGCAACACAATACACTAAGGTATGTTCGTGTAAGGATTTATCTGTAGGATGGCAGCACATACTCTTTCATTTCTAAACAGTCCTCATAAAAGGTCATCTCCTAACAAATGCAGTCATCAATACCTCATTTTTATTTTAAATGGTAACAAAGACACTAAAATATGCCTTTTATTATTCCAAATTAAATGGGAATAATTTAACATGGACAATCAATCAAAAATAAAACCAATAATAACAAATTGCTTAAATGGAACGTCTATAATTTTTAGTGCCAATAGTAATACCTTCCAATCTGTATGTGAGCTTTTGTTTTGTTTTGTTTTTTTACTCTGTCAGGGATAATTGATAATTGATCAAAGAAAGGAAGTCTTTGTTAATTTGGGAAAGACAAGATCTGGGTGATACACCTTATATTAAAGAAAGGGTGTGGAATATGGGTTTATGCATTTTTAAAACGAAAGTGTGCAAAAGCACAAACAAGCACTTAAAATACTATACAGACAACACATATTGGTAAATATTAAGAAAACCTCTTATATCACAATGTGCAACTCCACCTATCTTTTTTTTCTAGGAGTGTCAATGCTATTTATAATAATACAATAACATTAATTAAAGAATTTAATGCAATATTCCCCAGGCTAATTTGGTTACCAATTTCAAAGAGCAATCAGTTAAGAACTATTGACTATTTTCCCTTGAAGAGAATAAATGATTATTCAACACCTGTGGATAGATTTTTTTTCCTTTTTTTAATTTGAGCCAGTAAGAACACAAAGTTATTTTGGGACGACGACAACAGTTCTAAGACACACACTACATCATATAACACATCTTTACACTATGGGGATGGGAGATGAGACAGGGAAGAACTGGAGACAGTGTCAGCAGAGAGCACAACCCAAACCCAAACCCAAATAGTAAATTGATATAGATTTCTCTGAGGATGTCTCGAAATTTGATTTTTATTGAATATAAAGTATTTGCTACACATACAAGCTACACATTATGTATGTAATTAAGTAAATTTAAACGAAATGATTCAAAAGTCCCTGAATCTCACAGTTTCAAATTATTCAGCCACTCAGAATAATGCTTCTTAATAAAATCTATTAGTTTCCTTTTTGTTGTAAATAACATGTCATGGGTTGGCTGTCAAATCATCTCCTATTCAGAGAAAAACTCACTCTCATACAGATTCATAGAGACAAATAATGTGGTGTGATGTGAACCAGAATTCAGAATTACTGAATGAGAAATATTTGGTATACGGTTTTAGCTTATTTAATGTCTCTAATAAATAAACCTAACAGTCCTAGAATTGAAAAAAATAACATTTACTAATTAAAAAAGCATACAGGTAATGGTGTTATCATTTATACTCTGAATTAAAATGACAGGATTACCAACAAAATATTCAAGTACATTTGATCTAGGAATATAATTCATATGCTTAGAGCTCTACTACTCGGGTAGTTTTAATGCTTATTTCTACTCTAGTTCTGTACCACCAACCACGGACACAAGTATTTCAATCAGGTAATAACATAATATCATATCCTTTGTGGGGGTTCAGGTTTTCATATGCTAGTTGACTCTACCTACTCAACAATACTCACTTCTATTTTATTAAAATCTAATATGTTTCCACACGGTGTTCATTAATTTATTCTATAGTATTCTACATGTTTGAGATAGAAAGATGACTGAGACATTGCCACTGCCCCTGGGATTCTGACATCCTATTCAGTGAGACAGACAAAAACATAAATAATTATGATACAGTGGAAAGGATTGTATTCGAAGTGCTTTGAGAAATACAGTATGGCAGATACTGTACACTAACATACGCCACCGCCATGCTTACTTTTTTTCCCTTACTAACTTCTTCTATAGAGATTTATAAGCCAAAAACCAATTGTTAAGCTAAAATCCAATTGACTAGGCCCATTGTAGCCAGAAATTGCTTTGCTATTGAATTCTGGTCAATGAAATATAAGTAGATATCTACTGGAGCTGCCTCTTCCTGGAATATAATGTGATGCCTGGTTTGGGGTCATCTGAGCTGCAACCATGAGGACAAAAGCCACATGCTAAGAATGGCAGAACATATGTTGATTTCCCATATCAACACTTAACTACTATCCCTGAATCTCTGTTTGTATAAGATATACAAATTCTTACCTATTTCAGCCACTGCTATAGACTGTTCTTTTACACATGGCTGAATGCAATTCTAAATGATGCAACAGGGAAGGGTAAGCTAATTCTTATTGGGATGTAAGGCAAAGTTTCCTCACCTGAAAACTCAAGGCAGAACCTTGAAAGAAGTACAGGAGCTCAGATTCTGAGCTCAGATTCTGAGAGGAGCTCAGATTCTGAGAGGAAATTTGAACAAAGCAGAGGGAATAGCAGTGTTTGTTCAATGCATAGGTTTTGGGAGTGAGTGCAGGGATCCCAGAAAAGTGGACTAGAGTTTGATAGTTAAGGGTCTTGTGATCTCAGGCACAGGAGTCTGTACTTTACTTACTGTGTTGAATTATCTGTTGTTAACTTGACATTACAACCATTTGCTTTAAGGTTCTGGGTTAACATTTGCCAATGAACAATATTCAAAGAAGACTTAGAAAGTGAACTAAACTGGAAGCCATTATTCTCAGAAGGTCATGTAAGTCAGCCTCAACAGCCTAAGAAATTCACCACCTCACATTTCATGACTGCAGCTGCCAACAATGACTTTTCACACATCCCCACAAACTCCAGCTTCTCCACTTGCTTAGAAAAGTCACTCATAACTATCTGTGTCTGCTTTCCAGACCTTTTCTTCCCCCAATTCCTCCAACATTAACGCAAGCCTGGTTCCTATAATCAACACTTTATTGATAGTGTATCACATGTGAATAAACACACACTGCTACACGTGGTAGGCAGTGAGAAGCAAATTTTTCATTAGTTTTCATCTGGTTCTTCTGCCTCTCTTCTATTCTCTTCTCTTCCATTCACAATACTGTGGCCAGAATGTTCATTCAAAGCATGTATGAGATTATACATTTTCATTGCTGCTAACCCTTCAATGGTTTTTAATAACCCACAAAAACTGATCCTGGTGTCCACCAAACATTAGAAGGTTTATAAACTTTCATGATCTGACCTACGCACAGAGCCCAGCTTTAGCTCTCTCATTACCTTATTTTCAACCTGACACCAAGTCACAGCAAACTGTTTGGTTTCCTGGCTTAAAATTCTTTTCTGCACCTCTGCACCTTTGTCCATCCTTTTCTATGGCATCTCCCTCAATTTTCCTCTTAGTAAATTCCAATTCATTTATTCAAGATCCAACACAAACTTCACTCCGTGATATGTTTTCTTTCCCACTCCCACCCCCACCCCAGCCTCTCCCTTGACTGGTATTCCAACCCTCCTACTTGGTCCTTCACATCTCACACATACTCCTGCTACAGATTTGTCACATGTTTTTCATTTGTACTTGTCTTTCTTACCCAGTAGGACATGACTCTTGTTAATGATATTTGTAGCGTTATTATTTAATTTAGTAATAATATATTCTGAATAATTTTGAAATCGATGGCTGTATTTTTGTTTTAAATTGCAGGGTTTCAAGCAAGTTAAGTAACATAATATGATTTGCATCTAGACAGACACTGTCATGGGAATGTGAAAGAAAGACTGACGTGAAAAGAGACAAAAGGAAACTAAGAGTCACCAAATTTGGGATTAGAAAATGTGTAAGACCGACGCCATTTCTATTTCGAGTGGTTACAATTCGCTGCTTTGTATAAGCCTCCTGAAATTTATACTTTGCTAGGCATTTTCAGGCTGAGAACATGGTGATAGTTTCTCAACAAATGTCAAAGCTGAATGAAATCTCCTGGGCCTCCAGAGAGACTGCAGCTACTGTACAATCACTGTTCTACTAGACTAGGAACCACTGGGATCCTCCAAGATCACCATATGCCATGGTTTCAGGGCCACTAAAAGGCTCCAGACATCAAAATACCCCCACTACTTAATCACTAATAATTGAGGAATGACATCTGTCATCGGATAGAGATGAAACATGAGATAGGATTACCCCTAGGACATTCAGCACTCAGGCTTTGAGTTGTATTTTTTATTAATAGTATGACTAGCAAATGATTTTCTTATACCAGGTTTTGTAGAATGTAAAAGCATAGACTGCCAAGGGTGTGAGTAGAATATCTGAAATAGAATGAAAACTAAACTCCATGAAAATCGTGGAATTGAATGCACCAATTGAAAGCTTTGTATCTGTGATGATTTTGGCCTCGAAAATTGCCTTTCATTCATTCATGTATTTTGCTCAAGTTTACTGGCATCTACTATGTACAAAGGATATAAGTGGACCCTAAGGATACAGAGATAAATGATCATCATCTTTTATGTGTTGGACAATAAGAAGACAAATAGAATATAGTGTGGATAATGTTCTGATGGGCCCCTTATATGCAGCTCTCTAGCAGCAACATGATTCCCTGCTTTAAAACACAGATTTCTAAACTCTTGCTAGCTAACATCTAAGATAACCCCTCAAAGGTATACATCCACCATCCCATCGGGCACTTACAATCCTGGTATTCCACAATAACTGACATAAAGATGCCCCATAAAGCATCCCACCTGACCTTGGTCTCAAGCCTACCTGACCTATGTTGTTTCATACCCGATCCTTCTAGGGCTCTATTATCTTCAGTGAAATATTGCTTATATTACTTACCTTATACAGCATGTGAGAGACTTATGTTCTCAGATGCAGCTCTGCTGAAATTACAGGCCAATAGCCTCTGCAGAGCCTCACTGCTACCACCGCCACTCAGTCAGCTGCTGACTCTCCTTTCAGTAAACAGAGTGTAGCACACGGGCCTTCCTTCCCTGATCCCAACACCCTTGAATACACACTACCAGCATCCAAGGTCTGTCTACTGCTTTCATGTCTCTTGTTTTATTTACATAAATGTTGAGCATTCACTCTAGGGACACAACTGGTGCCCTTCTCAGTGCCCTTCTCACTGACTTGCACAAAATGGAAATTGAGAAATATTTGTTGAATGAATGAATAGACGCCTAAAAGTCTCAACTAATTTAAGCATCCTCAGAGGACCTTCCTTGACAGTCCAGAGACTCTATGTTTCCCCTCACTTTTGCTCCATACACTTCCCAGGCCCTTCAACTCAGTGCCTGACAGTTTTCTTCAGCTTTCCCACACCTGTGTGCATGGCTTTCAAGGACGCTATTTTCCAACTCTTCATAGGACCCGAAACCTGTTGCCAAGAACAATTGTAAATACTAAGCTCCTACTATGAGCTAGCAAATACATTTCTATAAGGAAACGCCATCCATAACGTCACTGGTCCCTCAGTCTTTATAAACTGAGAATGGCAGAATATGCTATCCAACCAAATCCCCATCAGAGCTCTTAACACACTGACATTTAAAACTACATTAAAATTACCTTTCATTGGTGTTTAGCCTCCAGTGAACTAAAAGTTGTGATATTTGAGGCCATGTTTAATTCGGTCATTGTTATATCTCCCACAGTTTGCTCACGGACTTGCACAAAATGGAAACTGAGAAATATTTGTTGAATAAATGAATAGACGCCTAAAAGGCTCAACTAATTTAAGCACCTTCTAGAGTCTAAAGCTCTCATTCCATCAGCCTCCCTGTTCAACCTCTTCATTCATCAAAGCACAGAGTTCTCTCTTTGTCCCCTGGACATTGCCACAGGGACAAGGAACAGCTCAATTTTTACCACGATTCATCATTTGATCCCAGTTCCTGCCCAGGGAAACTCCTGTCACCACATCTCCTTTCCTCTGCTCATTCCGGCCATCTGTACTCTGATTATCATCTTTCTCTGCTTTAAACAGCTGAAAAGATTACAATTCCCCTAATCACTAGTTTTAAAAGATGGCCTACAAATTGTTTTATTAAAAAATAATCATTCATTTTGGGAATAAAATTTCAGGAAAAAAATATTTCACCCAAAAAACACATTGGTGTCAACATATTTTTCAAGTTGGTCCCTATGTTAACAACTCCTTAGGAAAAAAACAAAATAAAACAAAACAAAAAACCCTTAACACTTGTTGTTATGCTTATGTTCCAGCTCTTTTATGTCAAAAAAGTAAAACAGTCATTTACTTTTTTCTTTTTTCAATTGTATTATTATTATTATTATTATTATTATTATTATTATTCAGCTACAGGTGGTGTACAAAATAATGTCATAGTTAGACATTCATACCCTTCACAAAATGGTAAACGCTCTCCTCCAATCTACTACCCATTTGAAATCGCATATAGCTGTTACAATTCCACTCACTCTATTCCCTATGCTGTACTCCACATCCTGTGGAGATACAGAGATATATATATATATATATATATATATATATATATATATATATATATATATATATAATTATAGTTGACATTCATTACCTTTGTTAAAACACTGTCAACAAATGGAGATTGTAAATTACGTTGCACTATCAACTGACCACATCCTGATGAAATCACCGGTGTTCACATATGATGGAAGGAGAAGCAAATACGGGGGAAAAGGAAGTAAAATACACCATATTGTACTTTTTAATTTATTTTCCACATGCTGCTCTCAATACTGAAGTATGGCTGCAAATTTGAAAAGGCTAAGAAAGGGGTATCTCAAGCAACCTCTTATCATTCCTAAATCCAGCACCAGAGAAGTGACATGGGAATGCCTTGAATGTTGGTGCAACGTAAAATGTAAGAGACAGAGTGTGTGTTTTACAGACATAGAGGATAATGTATAAATCCCCACTCTGGCCCTACAGGGATGTGAGTTTGGGAACTTATAGCTTCATCAAAAGTTTCCTCCCCTGCAAAGTGAGGCTCCATGACAGGACCCAATTCAAAGGGTTGGCATAAGGCTTAAATTGGATGATCAATGTAAAATGGTTTTATAGAATTTGGCGCCTATAAATATTTCAGATTATTGTAATGAATGTGCTACATTTGCAAGTTTGTTTTGAGAGAAAATGACTCAGACTTGTTTAAAGAATACTTCCAAAAGAAGAGAGATTTTTCTCACATTTCTGTAGACTGCTTGATCAACAAAGGTTGATATATCTAATGCTAATATGAGTTAATGTTGTGATAGGTTGTTCAGGAATTCCATAGCCTAGTTATTTCATTACCTCTCCATTTTCCGAAAAGTATTTGTGGACATGAGCTCAAACAGAAGCAGGAAGAATTTAAGCATGACAAGTAAAATGTTACAAAATAGTCTATGGAAGATTAAGGTTTTACTTTTGTAGAATTTAGCAATCTATTGTCTGTTTAATTGAAGATTATTTAAAAGGCTGTGCAATGAATACACAGTTAATTCATTTTATGCTGTAATGAGAAATATATATTAACTTCTGAAATATTGTCTGAGCCATTTTATCCTTTCATTTCAAGGACATTTTAGACATTTCTGCAATTCAGTCTTTTATTGTAATTTTATGCTGGCAAAGTACAAAGGATCGTCTATGTCAATAACTGACTGTTCAGGCACAAAGACAGAACTTTAATAATTGGTGATAATACTATAGTGTCTTATTTTAACAGAGAATACTAGTATATCTTTAATGTGGTAATCTTTGACTGTATTGTACTCTTAATATAACTTTCTTAGTGAGATCCAGGAGAAATATTATCCCTCACATTAAAAAATATTCATGTTTAACTGATTATCCTTGAGAAAAGTAGAGATTTATCTGTGTTCATCAGAACTCTCTTAGGAAAAAAATGCTTTTACATCAGTAAGCAGCAGGACATATTTTATTGTTTTTCAAATATAAAAAAAAAATTAAGGGGAGATAATCACATTGACAAATTTACTGTGCTGTATTAATTTTGGTAATTAAACTAGAATTAGTTATTCTAGAAATGGTATAAAACTGTGCCTTACAAGCAAGCACAGAAATGCCAGAATATTTACTTATGATTTTTGTGATAAGAACACTTAACGCAAGATGTATCCTCTTGGTAAAATTTTAATTATACAATACAGTAGTGCTAACCAAAATGATGATGATGATGATGATGATGATAATAGTAATAAATAAATAAAGAGGGTGGGAGGAAACCTTTGGAGGTGATGAGTATGTTTATGGCATAGACTGTAGTGAGAGTTTCATGAGTATACACTTCTCTCCAAACTCATTAAGTTGTAGACATTAAATATGTACAGCTTTTTGCATGTCAATCATACCACAATCAAGTGATTTAAAAAAAAAAAAAAAAGAAATGCTGAAATATTTTTGTCTCAAATACTCTTATTAGGGGTCCTCATTCCAGAATTCCACTAAGCCTATTGTAATTAATGTGCTATATTTTAATGTACTTAAGGAATACTGTTGCACTTGTGACTAAGAGAAGAAATTTCTATTTTCTGGGGTCTGTTAAAAAATTACATAGTTAAAAATGATAATATGATTTCTATAGTATGGAATGCCCATATGAAAATACTGAGCTTAAAACATTTAGCTACATGAAACTCCTTAATTAAAAAATAAACATCAACTTATTAAGTTATTCATTCTTCTAGGAAAGCTGATTTTCATTGTTTTAAGATTTTCAAACTTTTCTTGTCACTTTTAAATACTATATCCTTCTTGACAATTTTCAAATGAAGTATTGAGGAAAAAATAATTAATGAAATTAGGATATACCAATTACCTTGTAACTTTTCCTCTTAATCACTTAAATGCAAATCAAATGGTTTTTAGAAATAGTAGTGACACTCTGCCAAAATGTAATTGGTTATAATCACTGATTGAATTTATCCTTTTGTGCCTCATGTTTAATTATTTTACTTTGACATCTTATCCTCACTGGGATTACTCAGTGAGGTCATAGCTATCTATACTCTGCATTTAGATCTGTCATTAAAAAACACAGATCCTGTTTTAATTTATATAGTCAATGAGAATACTTGAGTCCTGACATTCTTGAATACACATTATTTGGGAATCAAAACAAAATTAATGCATTGAAGATATTCCTGCTCACAGCATTTGGTTAGTAATTAAAGAAGTATTTTTGCTTGTGACATTTCCCTACTAAAGTTATTATCTGCTTCAGTCTGCTCATGTGTCATTAAATTATAGTTATTGTGGAGCACAAAAGCTACAGGGATGTGTGTGAGTGTAGGGAGTAAGATAGAAGAAGACAGACATTAATATGTACAGTGAAACCTGCAAAGCTTGGGGATAAAGAGAAAAACTTTATCTTACTTCTGTATCAGACATGCCGAGTTTTGTGACAAAAGAGTTAGAAATCATGGTAGTTCTAAATGTCCAATTTTCAATGATGAATTTGGTTGTCGAGCCTCACCAATTTAACCTTCTGGAAAGAAATGTAATGTCACTCAGGCTTGAGGCAGAGTAAGTGTAAGTGTATGTGAAGGTAAGTACGTAGACATACTGTCATGGACAGTACTTTTCTCTAAGCTTGCTAAAGGTCAGAGACAGAATACATGTATTACTTTCTTTTCCTAAACACACAGCAAATCCAAGAGATACAGTACATTTTAAAAATGTAAACTGTTTCAAAAAGAATTAGCGAAAATCGAAAATACTTTAGTCTATAATAGGAAATCGCTACTTCTGGTAAATGAATTCAATGCAGCTATGAATTCATGCATAATTATGAACAGAACACATGTATAAATACTCATAAAATAATGTTAAGTAAATAAATTTAACACAAGGCCTATATTTAATTAATTACTATTGATAAGGTCTAGATGTAAATAAGAAGAAAACGGTTCATGTGTTAGTTACTGGAATTGGCAAAACTTCCCTCTAAATGTCTTTTTTATTTTTTTAATTATTTGCACAGTTTTGTGCAACAAAATAAAAAGAGTATAAGGAAAGTGTCTTAATTATTACCAATTATAGTAGCCAGTAAGAGAAGGCTAGAAAATTATAAGTCTATAAATCGAACATATTCATTCTCTGTAGGCCAGAAATTTTGCTTCCAGGCATATGCCCAATATACATATGCGCACAGATTCATCAAAAAACATGTTTTAAAATATTCTTGATAGCACTATTCTTATTAGCTCCAAACTGGAAACTATTCAAAGCTCTATCAACAGTAGAATGAAACTACTGTGATATTTACCTAGTCAGATACTATGCAGCTATGAGAATGCCCCTTCTACACCTGTGTGGCGCAATACAGACAAATCTCAGAAGCATAGTGTTAAATAAGAGAGGCGCACATAATCTTCTGTCTCTGGCTTTGCTCACTCAATATTATGTTTGTGAGATTCCATTTATATAAAGGAATTGAAATTCCACAATAAATACTTCCAGGCCAAATGTACATTTCAGACCATGGAAAAGTATCTGTGAGAGGAGCTAAGAATCTCAATGGGCTATTAGAGTCAACACACGTATAATTTGAAATATTCTATGAGCTAAATTCATTTTTACCTAAAGATCTTTAATAATAATTATTATCCTTTGTTATGTTTAATATAATAATAATAATTATCCTTTGTTACAAAACCCTTGTGCATACACATGCATGCATACAGTGTGTGTGTACATTATATGTGTGTGTGTGTGTATGTGTGTATATAAATACACATTCTAAAACCTTCCTCTGGCAAGAACAACTATGTGCCTACCAGAGAATTTCACTCCCTTTCCACAGTGAAAGCTATTGTTGGGAAGTGGCTGCTCGGCCGGAAACTATATTCACTAGCCCCCAAACCCTTCTCTCCCAAGGTGAGATGAGATGACTCCCTCTAGCCAATGGCATGTAAGCATAAGGGCAGCTTTGGTTAAGAACAAGAGCACCTTCCCCACACTATCCAACCCCATCTGCCAATGGCATCCAGAAAATCCAGAACAGGACTCCAAGGTCCTAGATGGTGCCCAAGTCATAAGATGAACAAAGGACAAGTCTCTGGATCTCTACGTAGAAGGCTGCCCATCTACCAGAATCATCTGCACTGACTGAACTGTCACATGAGCCAAAAATAACCTTCTGCTGGGTTATATCTGAAATGTTGAGCTTTATTTGATAGCAAATTAAAATATCATTGAATACAGTGATTTTGTTTTTGTTGTTTTTAATGCTGACTTGACCCAGTTTTCAGACCCCAGCTAGAGTCAGTGAGTTTCCCTTTCTGAGCTGCTGGTTAAAACCACACTCCAACGGCTTACCTCCTTGGGCTATCACACACCAGGCCACTAAGCACCTGCCCTAAACAACCTTATAGTAGGTACAAGACAGCTAGAAACAGTCCTTATGGACCCAGAGCCCATGACATTACTCCACTTGGCCAATCCACAAGGAGCGCAAGAAACTGACATAGGCACACTCCACCTGTGCATAAGGTAGTGCATACAGACCCAGCCTGCTGTGACCCTGTCCCCAGGGGCAACGCCCTGTATGACCCACCCTAACAGCCTTCTCTTTTGTGGAGCTGTAAGTAACAAAAAATTCTGTCTTTCCTCTACCCAAGTGTTGTGTCCCACCATCAAAATAATCTTATACCTTATAAAACATGAATTAAGTGCTATCTTAATATAGACTAAGCTTCTTTCTATAAAATGTAGTCATTTAGCCTTCACAGATTTAATACCTGCATTTCCTCCACCCGCCCCGAGAATATCAAAGATTCATTATGTGTAGTAGTTTGCACATTTGCTGAGAAACAAATTTGAATAACTTCAAGGATCATTGAGTACACATTATTTAACTAGCAATTGGGTGTATCGAGCTGCCCAACAACTGCATTTCAACGTGGTTTTGTTCTTGCCTCACAATT
This sequence comes from Rhinolophus sinicus, assembly GCF_057876585.1. Taxonomy (NCBI): domain Eukaryota; kingdom Metazoa; phylum Chordata; class Mammalia; order Chiroptera; family Rhinolophidae; genus Rhinolophus; species Rhinolophus sinicus. The sequence continues at coordinate 177,580,643 of NC_142516.1, forward strand.
ATCTTTGCAGAAAATATAGCAAAGTGCCCAACTCTGTATTTCTTTGTGAAAAATAATCTTCAAGTGAAAGATAGATTTCAATGAAATCTGAGAAAGGGTTAATATGACACAAGAAACAAATGGCTCTTCACAGAAATATGACTTGGAAATAAGTTAAGAGCCTGTATAAATGCATTCATTTTCTTCAATTTCATGTCTTTGAAAGAGATCAAACACAGCTCTGCAAAATAATAAGAGCTTATCATATAAATGCATGTGTGAGGTGTGATTGAAAAATACGGTGAATGTTTAAAAATTACACTAAAAGTCACATTGCCATGAATTCCCCTAAAAAAAAACCACAACTCTCGCTTCGAACACACGTATCCCATCATTCTTGCCACTTTCTGAAGCAGTTCTGGAAGTCCTCTTTCGTGAGTGTCTTTAGTTGCACCATAGTGGCTGCCTCCATGTCCTGAATAGATTCAAAACGTTTATCTTTCATGGTCATTTTGACTTTGGGGAAAAACCAGAAGTGGCATGGTGTCAGATTGGTGAATAAAGTGGATGAGGACACACCGTAATGTTTTTATTTGACAGAAACTGCCGTATACCAGAAGCGATGTGTGACACGGAGCATTGTCATGATGGAGGATGATTTATGGCACACTTTAAAACACACCTTCTCTCCACCGTAGCTCACATCCAACTGACTGCTCCGAACAAACTGAAACTTGTCACACATTGTTATTAAGGTTCCATGCACCACTTCCTGTATTGAAGATCCCTCCTTTCCGTTACATGGCACTTGGCAGCAGCATTCATCATATCTTTTGATCACAGCTCATATATTGTAAATAAATCTATGTGGTTCAGCTTTTCTTATCTTTTTTTTTATCTTTGTCAATCTACTTTATTTTATCTTATATAGTACTAATTGAGAAATGTAAGCTATTTAAGAATAGAAGATAATTATGAGCAATTAGCAGCTCAAATTTTGGACAGAAAAATAGGAATATTGATATCTATTCATCCTACTTACTTCCTCCTTCCCCATTTGTACTGTCAACCTAAATAAAGGGGTAAACTGAGGCAAGCTCAAAATTGTCAAAAAATTAGTTTACTTGCGAAAAACAGAGACATTGCAGTTTGGGAAATGCAAACTATAGCAAGCTACAGGTGAGTCCGTTGAAGGTTTGGGGTGGGCTGTATTCATGGGCAGGGAATGTAAAGAGGGGAGAGTTCAGTTAGAGTCTGTTAAAATCATAAACAAACAGAGACCAGCTTTGAAAATTCCCCAAGCAGACAAATCCAGTCCATTCATACAAACAAAGCTCAATTCAGCTTATTTTGTGAGATCAACCCGAGCTGGGTCATTTCTTATTCATGTCCCTGGAAACCACAAGCACAATTTCCCAAGGCTGATATGAGACAATCCCTGACCAATTCCCTATCATTTAAGAAAATTCCAATATTATCAGTTTTCTGTTGTCAGGGATTTATGGGAAGTCAGTCTCTCAGTCCTTATGTTTTGTTTTTCTGAGGGCAAATAAAACTGAGATTTTTCCATTTTATATCCTCCAGTTCAATTTTAGATTGAAATTCTTTCACAGTGGGAAAAAAAAAAGCATACCTGGGATAAGTTGACTAACAATTTTGCAACTTGGTACTTCTTGAACATGAGTGGGAAATGCGCATTCCTTTCTGTTTACTAAGGGATTACTTTCTGCTTACTTTGGAGATTAAAAAAGGAGCTAAGAATAAAATATGCATAGTGCCATAAACATATATTTATTGTACAAATAATAGCCATTTATATACGCACACAAAGTTAAATCATCTATTAAAAGAATTTCTAAACAATGACTATGCGGCACTACACAATTGTAGATTTAAATAAACACCCAAGGGACACAATGCAGTATAGTGGTTAAGGTCACAGACTCTGGAGCCTGTGGTTTGCAGATGAATCACTTCACCTGCTTGGATTTCAGTTTGATCATCAATAAAAAAGAGATAATAACTGTAACTACCTCATAGTGTTGTTGTGAAGATTAAATGAATGAATATACATAAAGTGATTAGAGCTGTGTGTAGCACTAATTCAGTGCTACCTATCACTATTGTTTGACATGACAGAAGAGTGGAAGTGAGGAGAATCTAGCTGTGTACCTAATTCTCTCTATAATCTTGAAGAAGTTATGTACAAGTCTATATCTGCATAACACGAGATTTGGGCTATACAGTTTCTAAGGTCTTTCCTAGCCCTACATTTTTTGAAGTCAAATAATATTTTATAGAAATCACTTCACTGTCACTTCAGTTATTACCCTCCAAATCACGCCCTCATAAATGCTTTAATAGGCTTCTTGCAGAATCTTTAGTGTTGTAGCTGATTGGTTGAAGATGAGTTCTAAATGAGGCAACCACTAAGATTATTTCAGTTTCATGTTATATTTTCATTGCTATAAACATTACAAGATAGGAAAATGGTGAGTTTAAGAAGTTCCATTTCATAAGAGATAGTATATCATACTTATGAATAACGGACCAAGAGAAAATAAGTTTGTACTGATACTTCCCACATTTTGACTGAGTCTCTCAAATTAATCAACTTATCCTAACTTTTGAAGAAGTAGACTTATGACATGTCATTTTCAGTATCTAAAGTTAGATTTTCTTTTGGAAGGCTAGCTCACTAAGAGAAGAACGCAATCTGCTGCATATAGTCAACTCAGCATAACACCTGATTTTGTACTTACATTATTGTACTGCATTAAAGTGGATTTGTATTAAGAGAGAAAAAAAGAGATCAATGAACAGCAGTTTCAGATCAAAAGGGAGCATCTGTGTAAGGTTTTCAATAGTAGAGATAATCAAAAGCCTTTCTCTTTCAATATTGCCTTCATCCAGTAGTGTGGCCATGGCCGAAAGATGTCTGTGGGAATTAAGTCGAAAAATAAATACCGTTTGAAAAATAATTATTCATCAACTACCAACTTTTAAGTGTAATTCTTTTCATTCTTCACATACTGAAGTCTGTAATTGCTGTCATTTGCTACAGATTGTGCCACATTTCATCAGTTGTAAAATAATACACAGACGGGCCTTGTTCCATAAAATCCCTGGTTTCTTTCTCCTCCAATGACCACACAGTCGATATGCACGAATCACAAAGCTCAGACTTAACATTTTCTTCAATCAGCCTGGGGCAGTAAGAAATCAAAGATTCATTTCTGGAGATGGCGAGCCTCACAGACAGAATGCCACAGAGGGCAGACAGACATCTGTTTTATGGACGAATGTTGCTAATGGCAATCGGTTACACATTAATGCATAATTTTCACACATCTTTCATGGGTCAAAATCTTATTAGGTTAATTCCTATTTCTTGTTACTGAAGTACAGGCTGCTTTAATGAGATGGATAACAGTCAGATATAAGCACTGCAGTCATTGTTCTACTTCAGCTTCCTGATAGATCGTAAGCAGTGGCAGTAAACAACCCAACTTCAGCACTTCCTAACTGTACTGTAAACACAGACAGACTTTTTTTTCCTTTTTAGCTGCTGGTATGAAAATATTTTTGGGAGAACATATTGGCTTTATTTAGAATATACTTCAACAAGATCTGAGGGATAGAAACTATGGCAGTGCTGAGAAATCTGCACAATTAGGAGGGGTTGCTATCGAGATTCCTCTGAAGTAAATGAAGGACAAAAAAGACTTTGGGCTTTGAGACTGGGTGGGAAAAGAGTAAGGACGAGGAAGACTCCCACTGGTAGAGAGTGCCAAGGAAGCACTTCAAAGAAGTTTTCAGTTGGGCTGGCCCAGTGGCTCAGGCGGTTAGAGCTCCATGCTCCTAACTCCGAAGGCTGCCGGTTCAATTCCCACATGGGCCAGTGGGCTCTCAACCACAAGGTTGCCAGCTCAATTCTTCGATTCCTGCAAGGGATGGTGGGCTCCGCCCCCTGCAACTAAGATTGAACACGGCACCTTGAGCTGAGCTGCCACTGAGCTCCCAGATGGCTCAGTTGGTTGGAGTGCATCCTCTCAACCACAAGGTTGCCGGTTCGACTCCCACAAGGGATGGTGGGCTGCATCCCCTGCAACTAGTAACAGCAACTGGACCTGGAGCTGAGCTGCGCCCTCCACAACTAAGACTGAAAGGACAACAACTTGAAGCTGAATGGCACCTTCCACAACTAAGATTGAAAGGACAACAACTTGACTTGGAAAAAAGGCCTGGAAGTTACACACTATTCCCCAATAAAGTCCTGTTCCCCTTCCCCAATAATTAAAAAAAAAATAAAAAAAAATTCAGTTGAAATGTACTGCTATATGATTTTGACTTCCTGAAAAACCCTTGGAATTTTCAATTAGATTACCCTCAATACAATTCTATTATACACTTTGGTATGAATGCCTTCTGTAGAAACAGAGAAGAAGCCCAAATCTTGCAACGTGATTGGTAAAGAATCAGGAGGTAGGGGCAAAGAACAGCAGAAAACACTACCCTATGGATTATGGCACTGGACATGGATCATGTTCCAAAACCAGGTAGGATTCCTCAGAATCTCTCCGTGGGACGCCAGTCAGATTCACAGAATGGAGGTTTAGCATTTGTGGAAATAAGACATTAAGGAGATTATAGTCAGGGTGCATGCACCTCTAGTGGCCTATCATGGATAATTGTAAGAGAATTTTCCTTGAAGAAAGTATCACGTAATTGAGATCTGAAATATAAAAATGAAATACCCAATTGGAGGAGAGGTGGTGAGTGCTGAAGGCAAAAATAAAAAGGATTCCTGCAAAAGTCCAGGTGAAAGAACATTCCATATTCAAGGCACTCCAACAACTTCTGACTTACTGGATTACAGAATAGGACAGAATATGTTTAGACATAAAACAGAGGCATATACAAGAGTCAGACCACAAGAGGCACTCTAGTTTATATTAAAGAGTTTGAACTTGATTTGAGGAAAACAGGGAGTCATTAGGAATCTTAAATAGGGGAATAATAATATCACAGCATTGCATTTAGACTCAGAAAAATGGATGCTTGTGCATGGCTTCCCCTGGCCATGCCTCCACCCTCATGGCAAGGAGTCCAAAGGGCCAAAGACAGAAACCCACCTGGCACCCCTGCCCATCCTTCTAGAACATGCTCTATGTATACACACAGAATGCCATGTCCAGAGGGTCCCACGCTGCCTCTGTGGCCTGTGTGGTCTCTTCCCCTAAAGGTAGAACTTGCCTGTGGACTTACCTCTACACTTGAGGGAAGGCCCCCGAACAGCTGTTAAGGGAAGGATGGCTGTGGACAATGATCAGATGTACAGTTAGAGTGTCTATATATAAATGCATGTAAAGGCACTTATTACATATAAGTGCCCTGGCAGTAATGGATGGGACTTGAAGGTAGAGAAGAGAAAGAACGATGCACCTCCATTTATATTAAATCCTCCTCTTGCCTGAGTTTCACAAATTTGGGGAGTGGGCCTTGTTCCATAAAATCCCTGGTTTCTTTGATTACATTTGTGCTTTAAAAGATCACTCTATCTGTTTTACAGAGAATAGAACAGAGACACAATTGGACTGGTAAAAGCATAGTACTGAATGGTGCATTAAAATATTCCTGGAAAGAGTTTATATGGTCTAGTCCTGGGAGGGGACTGTAGGAATAAAGATAATTTGATAGAACTTGGTGTTGCTATCTGTGGGGACAGCTGTGGGGACTTAGATGGCAACATAAGTCACAAATAATACCTAGGTTTTTGGTTTTCACAACGGGATTGATGTTAGTAGTTTTAATGAAAAAAAAAAAAGAGGAAGAATAGTTTACAGACAGATGATGTGAAGTTCAGTTTGAAGCACAATGAATTTAAAGGGCCTGTGGGACTCAAGATGGAAATGCCCAACTAGACATTGCATTTTGTGATCTAAAGAGCAACGTGGCTAGAGAACTAAATTTGGGATTTACTAGCAGATAACAGTAAATGACATCCTTGGAGTAGATGAAATCATCTGATGAGTGGTAGATAAGAAAAGAGCCAAGGACAGATCAGTGAGCAAACCCATTTAAGGAACAAGAATCGGAAAATAATTCCACTATTAAATGTGTCCCGTGACATAGGTAGTGAGTTGCAAAGGAGGTTAATGAAGTAGGTAAATAAAATTAACAAATACTAATTCATAAAATAAATCAATAAAAGTAAATATAGATAATGCATTAATAGCCAACATCACCTACTAATCCTGGTGGTATAGCCTGCAAAGACTTTCCACAATGTTTAAAAAATATTTAATATGTGCAATATATGAGTCAGGGTAAGCACCCCACTTTCCACCAAGAATATTCTTTAAATTTCTGTTTTTAAGGATCATGAAAATGTGCCTTATTTAGTAATTACAATTGAAACTGAAAGTAATTTAATGGTATTAAAATCATTTATGTACTCTTCATTGAGTATTATATGCCAGACACCATGTTGAGAATGTTTTATCCATAATCTCATTTAATCCTCATGCAAAACTTGTAAAGTAGCTACTATTATCTACTTTTTAACATATGAAAAAATTGGAGTTCAAAGAAATGAAATAACTAGATCACGGAGCTCATAAATAGCTGAATTAGATTTTGAATTTAGGTTGATTAGTGTCAACTATCTTAGCATTAGAAATTTATTTTGATATCAGGAAATAAAGTAGAGATAAAGATGCACTTAGCAGCTGATTTAAGTTTGAATGGCCTTCTTTGACGCACCATAATTTATGACAATAAATAATTTTAGAACATCCACATATTGTCTTTCTTGTAATGTGCTCACTATTGAAGAAAAAAATTGAATCAACTTCGAATTAGCTTTTTCTTTCAGCTACATAAGTGACTAGAATGTAATCAATATTAATTGAGGCACTTAAATATTAATTTATCTTGGCATACTATCCAACCAATTCTTGGCACCTGTACTATAAAATTATGTACAAAAATCTTATTAACTTAAAAGAATTGAGGGAAAAACACAATTTGAATATGTGAAAATTCCTAACTAGAGAATGTTTAAAATTCATGTTATGAATTAAATCCTATCTAATACAATGACCAACTCTAAATAAAAATCATAACTAATTCTAAATAAAATCAGGGAGATAAGTTCTGGGTAAAGTAACATAAAGTAAAATAAAATATGTAAACTAAAATAATTTTAATTGACCCACTGATTACTATCATGAAAAGTGTCTCTGCAAAAGATTTGAAACACATTCAGTTAAACAAGCCCCCTAAATTTTTATGCACACTAAAAATTTGTTTAACACAACATTTTTTTCTTTGAGCATAAAAGTAAATTTTAGCATCAATCCTATTAAAATTACCCTAAGTTCCTAATTAGTTAGACTTACCTAATACATAAGATATTATTTTTAATACTATAATAACCTGTAAGTACCTCCATATACTATATTAAATATAAAGATGAACTAATCCAAATGGGTACTAATTAGCCACGTTATGAAGTAAGCCAGGTCATAAAAGTGTATGAAACACTGAATAATGTAAGGTGGAGGGACAATATCAATAAATACACTTTATCTTCCAAGAGTGGAACAGTAGACACTTAGGCAAGAAATAAGGAAGAGGGAAATATTTACTTTGAGAAAATCAATTTAATAAAGGTGTTCTGTCTATTCATAAATACACCTAAACGTTAAACATCCATTATTCTCTCTTTAGATGTATATGCACATATATTAGAAAGAGGAAGAGACAGAAAAGAGACATTCTAGTGAGGTAGACAAACAGATAAATCTATCATTTCTTAAGTATTGATTTTAATAAATATTTTAGCTTGCTTTGACTTTGGTCTCTTTTTCCATAACCATCATCAATAATGAAATTTTATTGAGTCAGAGCTGCCCAATTCATGAATACTCTCCTCAAGTACATTAGGTCCTCTTAATGCATCAATTTTTGCACCCTGAGGATTTCCAATTTGTGAATTACTCTTTTAATATATTGAGCTTGTTGCCCTACTTTCTGATTTATCATGGTTTGAGCGACTTAATTTCTTTTATGTACCCTAAGATTTTAACATTCACTAAGATGTGATAAAAGGGAAAAAAGAAGTAGTAGACTTAGTATTACCAATTTCTCAACAAAGTAAGAAGAAAAGGTATATTCTACTCTTGCTTTAGGATTACATGTTCTTATGATAACCCTATTCTCCCATCCCCCTATACATTCAGCTTTTGGAACTTTCCTGTCAGTCAATCATTCATTCAAAAAATACTTGAGACCACCTCCTATGTACCAGATATTGTATTGTGTGCTTAGAGTGCAGAAATGAACAACACAGTTTCTGATCACATTGAACTCACAGTCTCTAAGAAAAGAAGTGAAAACACCAATGATTACAATATGGTTTGTTAGGGCTCTCATAATAGTATGCCCAGCCACTTCTATATACAACTAGATTATTGCTACCTGTTCCAGTGTAGAAATGTCTTCAGAAATACTCCTCCACCCATGGACCTAAAATGCTATGGTACGCGAGTCACACTGTGATCTTAGCAGGCCTGATGGCACCCCAACCTGCAAGATGGGGAGGAGATTGGTTGTGAAACACCTGGAGCCAAAGCTAGTCAGTAGAAAACGCTTCTAAAATCTTACTCATATATTTCAAAAACCTCTCAGAGCCTTTCTCAACGTTGAAAACAATTCTAGAAATTGCATGACATTTTGAGTAATATATAAAGCCAGAAAGAACTCTTATAAGCTATCAAAAATAAATACATTTCGATCAATCATGCTATTAAGAAACTGATTATTTTTCCCTTCTCTGTGTAGAAAAAGATACAAAGAACCCATTGTAATATGACTTGCTGATTTCCTGGATTTTTGTGATGTTTGTGGGGTTTGACCATTTTTCAAATGTAGTATTATGATTTCTTTCTCATTCTAAATACTTTTGTACTTAATTATACATTTGTAATTCTGCATTACTTTATTAAAAAAATTTCTGGAATTGTGTACTACTACATGTATTCATTTCCTACAAATCTAATTCTTCCCGAATAATGTCCTCATCACTGGCAGGGAGAAAGGAAAATAGCTTGAAAATATTTCTTTAATATCACTACACCATGTACTGTTCAAAAATAAAGATAAAAAGTTATTGAGTACTAATCAAAGATGTTCATGAAAATTACTTCTGGATGCTCCACTGATTTTCTAATTTCTTTAAATGGCTTTTAATCCACGAAATACTATCATGATAGGTAACACTATTTCAAAGGCATGATTGCCATATAACAAATTTACATGGGTTTTGGAATGCTATACCTATACGTTATCGATTTAAAGTCATCTTAGTCCATTTTACCTTTTTTGAACAATTATTACCTACTGCTTTGGCAAACTATATAGTACAGTGTATATTCTTCTTACTTTATTGCTTCAGCAGAAAAAAAATGTACTGAACGTAAAGTTCTTGAAAATAAAATCAGTTATTTTCCAGGCATAATGGTAGCTTTTTAAAAAGTCTTGGTTTTTGTTTTATTTAGCAAGGACGTCACACTGACGCATGACAGCTAGACCTACTCTTAGGTATCTTTGAAGGACAGAAGGGCCAAAAAAGTCATAAAAATCACTGTCCAAATATGTTCAGTACTGATATTTAGAGATGAATAAGAGAAAAAGCCCATTTTGTAAAATGTCAATGGTGCACTTAGTGCTGTCCTGAAGCATCTCAAAATTGCAAACTACTCCCTACCAGACAATATGAGATGCTTCACCTTCCTAGTAGAATGGGACAAGGGAATTTCTGAAAACTAATCACTGTTATGACACTTTTCCATAGTGTTGAGTGAATTTGGTGTATATACATTTTCCTTTTGAAGTCATTTATATCCTAATTTATCAAGATCAGTGCTTTAAGCTCTATATGTATAGGGTTTTTTTAAAATTTTCATTTCTCTCTAATATAGAAATTTATAGTCTTACCCAAAGAACTGAATGGGTAAGTTTTTCATAATATTTACATCTAGAAATGTATGTCAGATTATTTTCATGGGAAAATTTCCACGTTCTAAACTAGATATATATATATATATATATATATATATATATATATATATATATATATATATATATATAATCACTTCAGGAAGAATTTCCATGAAATCTTAGCTGTAAATGTGTGTATAATATGCAGCTGTCTCCATTTCATACTATCCCTACCTTTCTCCATTCTCTCTATCCTCCTCTAAATATTCACTGACAGAGCAATCTGTACACATACGAAAATGTATACATCTAACAGCACAGAAAAATATGCGTAGCAGTTGATTATACCCCAGAATCTGGAAGGAATTTACACAAACTATAACACAACTGGGCTGGATTAAAAAATCCAATTAGTGTCTTGTTCTTACTCACACCCTGACTGTTGCTCTAAAGATGTAGTACATTGTTGTTCCTCAAAATATCTAGCTCTATGGCTTATTTACATACAAGGTCTAACCATGTTTTGTACTTATTCTAAACTGAAAAAAGAAAGAGTCAGAATATAAGTAGTTTTCCTGTAAGTGTTATTTGTTTTTTTTTGTAAGGGAAGCTCAATATAAGTGTTAGTTCCTAGATTGCAAAACAAAAGTTAATGGTTCAGTGTCTATTCTAATGCATTATTTAATTTTGTATTGTAAAAATACTATTTAAATTTATACGTCTGCTAAACTAAATCTTGAAAATTAAACTCTTGTTTTTCTTTACTTTTTTTTTTTTAAAGATTTTATTGGGGGAGGGAAATAGGAGTTTATTGGGGAACAGTGTGTACTTCCAGGCCTTTTTTCCAAGTCAAGTTGTTGTCCTTTCAATCTTAGTTGTGGAGGGTGCAGCTCATCTCCAGGTCCAGTTCCCGTTTCTAGTTGCAGTGGGCACAGCCCACCATCCCTTGCAGGACTCGAACTGGCAACCTTGTGGTTGAGAGGACACACTCCAACCAACTGAGCCATCCGTGAGTTCAGCGGCAGCTCAGCTCAAGGTGCCATGTTCAATCTTAGTTGCAGGGGGCGGAGCCCACCATCCCTTGCAGGATTCGAGGAGTTGAACTGGCAACCTTGTGGTTGAGAGCCCACTGGCCCATGTGGGAATCAAACTGGCAGCCTTCGGAGTTAGGAGCATGGAGCTCTACCCGAACCACCTGAGCCACCGGGCCGGCCCTGTAAACTCTTGTTTCTCTTATAGATCAATTAGAATTACAAGTATTTCTGACTGGGTAACTAATTGTGGTTCTGTGCTTATAGAACACAGAAAACTGTCTGAAGCTCTATCTAAATGTTCTCCCATAAAAAAAAAAAAAAAAAAAAAAAAATCTATTAGTAATTTAATCATCCAGGTTACCAATTAAATTTTAATTATTTTACAGTTGGTTTAAGGATAGTTTCCCCTAATAAAATATATATAAACTACTTAGTGTGGTAGATTTTTTTTTTTAAGTTTCCAGAATATTCCTCCTAAACATAAAGAAAATGAGAGGGGAAAAAAAGAAAATGAGAAGAATACAAAATACATATTCATCAAAGGCTTCGTCTTGGTCTTTGTAGCAAGAAAATAACTCAGCATTTCACAAAGGATGAACTAAATTGGCATCCTGCCATTTTAAATAAATTTCTGTATTAGCCTGACCCTATCTGAACACATTGATTGGAACACTGTGCTGTGTGTTTTTTACAAATGGCTCAGAATAAATGACCCTGCTGTGCAACAGTCATTACAAGACAATTTAACTAGTGCTTACAGGTCTTCAGTTGTTGAAAGAGAAGAGGGAGATTATCCAGAACTAATAAGGTGGCAATGACATTCAGTAGATCAAGATAAAAAGCAACAAAAAGGTAAAGAAAGAAAGAAATGCAAGGGAATTGGCAAATCTTCTTTCCGTTCCTTGAGTTAAGATCAATTTAGGCCTACAAAACAATTTCTCAGGTCATTGCTTTGGAACTCGTCACCATCAAATACAAATGTATTTATTTGTATTCATACCTAGGATGTATGTAACAACTAGTTAGGCAACTAAGAAAATAACTTTGTAGCAATGAACAAAAACAAAACAAAACAGAATACTTTTTATTCAGGATGAAAAAGAAGCCACAATCAGTGTCCCTAGGTTGAACAAATACATACAGGTAACTGGAAGCTGTGAAAATTGTGATGTATGCTTTGTGGCAAAAATATGCTGCCTCAGAAAAGAATCCAAGATTCAATACCTAAAATCATTATATCATCACTGATAATGTAATAGTATTACAGAGCTATGGTGTAGTGGCTGCTCCCAGAGATGACTTGTCCCCACTGTAATTTCTCAAAAAAAAAGTTATCATGAAGACAGAATAGTTCAGGAGTTACAGACGTTACTGTATTAACTATCTAAAATGTAAGTTAAACTTCATATTGAGTTTTGGTTTTCACAGAGGAGAACTTTCTGGTTACAAGAAAAAGTTACTTTGTTTTATTTGTCTTGTCATTTTAATAATAAGAGACTGGGCTTCTCTGAATCATAGACTTACACAACCAGTGCACATTTCAAAATGTCTAAGGCAGGGGTGTCCAAACTTTTTTCAATGTTTTTCACCAAGGGCCATATGCGGTAAAATACACAAACCGCCAGGCCACTCACTCCAGGTGAAGTACGTATTGCCTCACCTGGTTTATTTAAGTAAACTAAATATATTTTTGGAATCTGCTGCAGGCCAATTAAAAATGGGTTGCAGGCCACAGTTGGCCGCGGCCGCAGTTTGGGCACCCCTGGTCTAAGAGAGCTATACAGGGCTCATTTAAGTACATGAAGAGAATTGGACTCAGTAAACATTAAAGGTAAATAGGGACATGAATTTCAGGGAGATAACATTCTAAAATGTCCCCATCTTTTCTTTCTTGCAAGTTGGTGAATGTGTGTGTTGAATGGGTTCAATATTAAAAAGGGTTAGGGGATGTTCTTAACATAACATAGCTAATTTTATAAAAGTGAGTTACAAGATACTAATATGAAATGTTGATTACACTGCTGTGTTTAATGCAACATGGCCGCATCCGCTATGAGAATTACATACTACCCACATCGTGGTATGACATGTGAAGCCCTCCCTCTGTACTCAGAGTCACTGACTTCTGTAACCAAAGCTCATGTCATTTTCACATTGAATGATTTAGTTCACAATTTTCTAAATAAATTTTCAAGTCCCTCCATATCTGGGAAAGGTTGAACACACATCCTCCCCATTAAAACCAGAGACTCACTAAGTACTAGACTTATTGGGGGGATCACTTCATAAATCATAAAATGCCTAACCACCACATTGTATATTGGAATAGCTATGTACTGTGTCAGATGGGTAGTAAACTTGTTGGAGTTATCACTTTGTTGGGGGGGTATAAATGTTTAATCATTATGTTGCTTTGTACACCTGAAACTAAAAAATGAAAAAAGAGAGACTCACTATGGCAGTGAGCCTCAAAGGGGTGGGAGGCATGCCCCTTCCCAGGAGGTGTGAAAGTTTCTGACAGTGGGTTAATTAGAAAAGATCCTAAAGGAGACTGTAATGTGTGCTTCCGGGTAACAACCCTCCACCTTATGTTTGAAAATGACAGGTTGGGGATGCTGCAGTTACTCTGAAGTAGTTGCTAAGAGCTCTTTAACTAACAACAGAAACAGGTTCAGGTCTTCCCCATCTCAAGGCAGAAACCTGCTAATCAGCTGATACCTTCCCTCTCTTCTATATGCTACATTTAATCTGTCATCAAGTATTGCTAACTCTGCCTCCAAAATAAATTTAGAATATGTCCACTTTCCTCCTTCCCTGTTACAATAAGACAAGCTCAAGACCCAGTGTTTTCCTCCTGAACCACTGAACTACCCTCTGTCATGCTCCCCACTTCCACTATTGCTCTTTTCCAAGCCATTTCCCATACAGCATCAGAGTAATCAGTTCAAACATAAATAAACTCATTGACACCCTTTGATGACTTCACAACACACTGGGCAGGAGGAGAGTGGAGGAGAAATTCATTACCTTTCATACAGTCCTCAAGTCCCTTTGCTAACAGTCCTGGCCCGGCCTTCTTTCAGGTCAAGATCCCACAGGGGTTTCCTTGCCTTTGCACATGAAACTCTGTCCCTTGACTGTTCTGCTTCCTAATGCTGCTCTTCCTTCAAACCTCACCTTAAAATAGTCACATTCCCTGACGTGACCTAGAATATAAATGAGGAACTTCTGTAATATTTTTTGTGGAAATATGAACTTTTGTTTCATAGTACTAGCCAATTTAGTCATTATATCCTACAGGGATCGTTTGCTGCTTACATTCCACTCTAGTAACTTTCTAAGATCAGGGACAGTGTTTGTTGGTTTACCACTCTGTTTTCTGAATAGTATAATGCCAAGTACATAGTAGGTGCTCAATAGATTGGTGAAAGAATAAATAAATGTATGTGTGTCTTTCTAAGGTGTCAACATGGCTAGGCTACAATCTTCATTAATTCAAAAAAACACGGTTTAAAATGCTGAGGGAAAGATATTTTGTAGATACAATTAAAGCTCTAATCAGTTGACTTTTTAAGTAAGGGAGCTTATCATAGATAATCACTTGGAAGTCCTTAAAAGAGGAAAAAGAAACTCCCCCTATTAATTCTTTTTTTTTTTTTTTCATTTTATTAAATTTATTGGGGTGACAATTGTTAGTAAAATTACATAGATTTCAGGTGTACAATTCTGTGTTACATCATCTACTAATTCTATTTCCATGGTTTAACTCTAACTGATAGAGACAGAATGAAAGAACACTACCTGTGCCACTTTATTATATGTGTGGCCTTTGGGACAAGTTACCTATTTACTCTATGCAAAATGTATACGATGCAAAATACTCGTGTCTAACGCAGAGTGGTTTATAGAATTCCAAATGTAGTTTGTAAACACAGTTATAATAACATGTGGCACACTGCTTAGTACATAGTTTAATAAATATGTGCTATTATTGTTATGACATACTATATTACAAAATATGCCTTGATTAAAATAGATTTACTATTTTCTTATCAAATATATGTTATATCTTTAAAAAGTATTTTCTAGTTAGCTCCAGGATTCTAATTCAATAAAAACAAAGCAATACAAAATTTAAATTTAAAAAGGTACAAATTACTGACTCAAACAAGAGTAAATGTTGAGAAATGAAAGCAAAGTATCTTCATATATATATATATATATATATATATATATATACACACACAATCTCAAGATTTTACATATTTGTGTACATATGTAAAATCTTGAGATTGTGATTTTCTTTAAATACTGTTACTTTTGTTTTCATTTAAAAAATGATATCTATAATGTGTATATATATAGTCTTGCTATCTTGATATAATGTATATGTCTTGATACATTATATGCATATAATGTATATATATACATATACCTTAAAAATAATAGATTTGGATCGTATACTCATTCACATTATGTTTGACTCATACATGAAGTTCTACCTGAGTATATTCAATAATCAACTTGGATTCTAAATAGATTGTTTTAAACAATAAACTTGGAAAACATTTTAGCTTTCAGCAGAGTTAGTAGTAGAAGTGAAAGTCAGGGCATGATTAATTCACATTTGACAGAGGTTAACAATCAGCCTTTCTGTTCAAATACAGAGTTATCTGATATCATATAGAGTGTGCTTGACTTTCCAATTGCTCAATTTTTTAAGGCTTTTGCAAAACATTTAATTTAAATAAATTCAGCTGATTATTTACCTTTCATATATCAATATGGAAGATCAATAAGAAACTCAAAGCTTTAATCTAGCAATGTTTTTTCACCATAGAACTAAATACAAATGTCTTTCATTTTCAATTAACATATATAGCAAAAAGGCAACATAACTTTTCTAAAAAAATATATTTTTGTTGCTTATCATCAGTTATGGAGTGAAGCAAAAGATTTATATTTTTCCTAGATTGTTTTTAACTGGTTATCAACATTGTTATCACATCTGAAACCTGACAAGACACTCCCCCGCACTTCCCTTGCCAGCTCTACATAGCCTAGTTTTAACAAGAATCCTGTTAAGTCAGTTAAGAGAGAATCCCCCACCCTTGACATCTAATCACCCTGGCCTGCCTTCAGCAAGAACTCTGGATCACTTTAGCGAGAATCCACCTTACCCCTGGAATCCCCTCTTGGTTCTACCAACCAACAGCCCAACCAGTTCCTTGGTTACAAGTTCCCATTGTTCTTTTCTTCATTCAGAGTTGAGCCCACTCTCTCTTCACTGTTGTGATAATCCTAAAATGGTCTTCCTTACTGTTTAACATGTGTCAGAATAAATTTGTCTTTAACAAGAATCTAAAAATGAATAAAAAGAGAGGGCAGTTTTTTATGTTTTTACCTTGAGCTTATTGTATATGTGCAGGTGGAGCAATTCAACGATATAAAAGTTGAATAACATGAGTTTATTTAAAAGATTAAATAAGAGGACAACCATATAGGGTTTCTACAATCTCTCTCTCTCTCTCTCTCTCTCTCTCTCTCTCTCTCTCTCTCTCTCTCTCTCTCTCCCCCCCCCCACGTCTCTGTCTCTCATTAACCTGAAATGAGATGAATCTCTCTGCATTATGTTAAAGATTTACAGATGGAATGATCTGAACCAGAAAATATCGAAATCGCCTTTATATTGAAAAGTATAAAAAGAGAAAATTTGGATGGGTCAGAAGAGTAGGCTTGATAACTAATATTTCACTCATTTTACTTATGAAAAGAAGTTATCACAAATCCTGGATACAAACTCTCATTTTCATGCTACTTTTCATCTTAAAATTTTACTTCTGAGAGAAAGAGTCATTATAGTGAAAGCCACCAAACTACAACATTTTCAATTAAGAATAAACATATACATAAAAACATGTGTATGTGTGTGTGTGTGTGTGTGTGTGTGTGTGTGTGTGTGTGTGTGTATAATATGGGAAGCGATGTGTGACACGGAGGATGATGGAGGATGATTTACAGCACACTTTAAAACACACCTTCTCTCCACCATAGCTCACACCCGACTAATTGCACTGAACAAGTTGAAACTTGTCACACACTGTTATTAAGGTTCAATGAGCCGCTTCCCATATTGAAGATCCCCGCCTTTCCATTAGATGGCACTTGGCAGCAGCATTCACCATATTTTGTGATCACAATGGAAAGGCTCTGTGTCACACATCACTTCTGGTAGAGCAATTTCTGTCAAATAACAACATTACGGTGTGTCCCCATCCACCTTATTCACCAGATCTGACACCATGTGACTTCTGGCTCTTCCCCAAAGTCAAAAAGATCATGAAAAGTAAACATTTTGAATCAATTCAGGACACTGAGGCAGCCATGACAGCACAACTAAAGACACTCACGAAACAGAACTGCCAGAACTTCTTCAGAAAGTGGCAAGAGGAATGGGGTAACTGTGTTCGAAGTGAGGGGGAGTGTTTTGAGTGGGATTAATGGCAATGTGTCTTAGTGTAATAATTTTTTTAAATTTAAACGTTCACCATATTTTTTGATCACACGTATTTTTTATATCAACGCTCTCCCCACCCGACACAGAGTTTTACCTATTGTTAACCTTTTGCATTAGTGTGGTACATTTATTACAATCGATGAGCCAATATTGATATATACCTATTAAATAAAGCCTATAATTTACATTAAAACTCATTCTTTGTGTTGTAAAGACAGGTAATTTTGATTATTAAATAAAATATTTTCACCATTTATAAACTGCTGATAACAAATTGGCCATACAATAAAAATTGGTGGAAAGGTAAATTCGAATAATCAATGGTAATACTTTATATACTCATATAACATCTTCCACATTTTCTGCTATTTCTACTCTAACTTGGAAATTAGACAGGAGCAGGAGAGATCCCTGAGTAGCTGAAACGTGGTCTTGGGCTCCTAACTCAGAATGTAATTTTTTTCTTCACCAATTTCTCAGGGGCTTAGAGCACATTTCATTTTCATTTATCAACAAAGAATAAAGGGAGCGGTACCATTTCATAGCCACAACCCCAAAGACTTAAGGTTTAATATTGAAATACATAGACGGTCCCTGACTGATGATGGTTCGACTTATAGTTTTCCCACTTACGGCGGTGTGAAAGTGATAGCCTCCAGCAGAAACTGTTCTTTGAATTTTGAGTTTTGATCCCTTCCTAGGCTAGCGAGATGTGGTATAATACTCTCCAGATGCTGCACACTGGCAAGCCACAGCTCCCAGTTGGCCACAGGACCATGAGCGGAAACAACCAGTACTCTGCAGTGACATGTGGTCAGTTCTTTTTGATATTGTGTTCTGAGCATGTTTAGATAGGCTGGCCTAAGCTATGAGGTTTGATAGCTTAGGTGGCCTAAATGCATTTTCAACTTACGATACTTGCAATTTACAATGGGTTTATTGGGAGGTAACCTCATGGTAAGTCAAGGAGCATCTGTATTCTCCCAATCAGAATGACCTAGAAATTAGATTTGTTTATTCACCCTAAGATGAGTATTTCCCTCTTTAAACATCATTACCTGTCATAGGGTTTCAAGTAGGTGCTCAACTAAATGGTGAATCCCTTGTTGTTGCAGCATTTGGTCTATGCTAGACAACATATTTAAACCAGTTCATGTATGGATTTACCATATAAAAATAGTCTGAGTGCAATGCAATCACAATGGTCATATGAGAACTATGCGACCCATTTTCTTTCCTTAAAGCAACAAATAGATGAACAGAGACAGACTATTAGGAATTAATCCACGTGAATGACAATGGAAAATTTAAAACTGTCATTTGTCAGCAAGTAAATCAAGGTCCACAATTAAAAGTCTGTTGAATAGGTAATCAAACAACTTTCCCAACCACTATATTTTTAAACTGATGTAGGAATTCTCTTGCATGTGAACGTGTGTGTGCTACACACATGTGTATGAGTATTAAATGTATGTGAATACTGCATGTATATGTATTGTGTGTGTGTGTGTGTGTGTGTGCATGTTAAGGAATCATTTTGTGATCAGCCTGGATTTATGCCAATTTAAATTGGAACAAGTTTAATTATACTAGTTAATCTTCAGAAATAAGGTCTAAGAGAGACGTAGTAATGGACTTGAACTAAAGAACAGTTTAGACCTAAAGCTGCAACAGATTAATAAACGACATCAAGGAGACCTATAATATTTTCCTAAAGTCAGCCATAAAACTAGATAGCTGGTCTGTTATTTGCTCCTCTGTGATTATGAAAGAACTGAAATGTCTCATACTAATAATCCAAGTTACACTGTACCATCTGAACCACTTAAGTCTTTTCTCTGTATAATAAACACCACACCTGCCCCTATCCATAAGATTCTGAATGACTGGCAACCCAGCTTCTAAACTGAAATAACAGCAACCACACCTTTCTTCATAAATGCAAAATAGCACACTGACCACACAGCTGGCATCAATTAACTCAGATTAAAAATATTATAGTTAATTTGGCATCCGAGCTTTCATTCCCAACCCTTCCATCCAGCAATGTATCACTCAGCCAATTTCATTTACATCAATTGAAAACTAGCATAAAAAGGACTAGTCAAACTGCAATCTAATAAAATACAAACGAAAAAATATTAAAATTTCAACCTCCTTTTTTTCCGATTTCAGTCCTCACTTGGGGTGTAGCCAAATAGAACCCATTTAGAAAGTTAAAGATGTTTTGAGACATTTTTTGATACACAGTTTATTTAAATTGACTGGATCCAAAGCAATTACACTGTATCTATGAAAAGCACTGTAAAAGAATAGTGTTTGTTCAATAGCAAGATAATTAGAAGCAAATGGGAAATTATCTCAAAATGTAAAACAGCACTGTTTTATTTGATGGCCTATTTTAACATGAACAGAAGAACACTTAGTTTGCCAAAGGCCCTTGTTTTGAAAGAGTGCTGTAAAAATGTACACACCTATTTGGAGCTAATTGTAGCATTAACTGCCTGAATTGCAAACGGTAATCAGTAACTGTATATAGTAGGAATGATGTGAGCCAGTAACTAGATGCATATTTCTCCAGGCATTATTTAACAGGATGATTTGTAATCCTAAGCCTAATGTTCTTTGCACAGGTACAGCCAATGTGTAAGAAAACTTTGGGAGATGCATTTAAAATAGATCATTTTCTTTTCTATTTAATAGTTCTTCGAATAAAAGAATTTAACCATAATGCAATCTGTATCTAAATGTTATTCTGTATGTATACATGTATATATATACATGTATACATACACACACACACACACACATATATATATATATATATATATATATATACTATATTGTTATATATTATATATACATATATTTTTCCATTTATCTATATTCAGAGTTTTCAAAAATCACAAATATGGTCTTGACTCCTTACATAAAATGCTTGAAATAGCTCCCTGTATCTCTCATGATCAAACCTCAGATCCCTAATACTATGTCCTTACATTTTCTGTCTTAAAAGTACCTTCACTTACGTCTATACCTCATCCCTTCACCATACGTCCCAGCTCTGTCCACCTGCAGTCTTTCAGCCATACATTATTGTTTTAATCCCCTTTATGTTCCCAGCTTGATCTGCCTCTAGGCATTAAATGTGGTATTCTCTTTGCATATGATCTTTTCCCAGTCTAGACCATTCACCTTATCTCATTCCTCTTTGATTTAGTTTTCAGCCTAGGAGTCACTTCGACCAGAAGTCTCTCCTGGTCTCAGCAAGGATGTACTGGTGCCCAGTATATATGCCATAAAGTAGCATGTATTTCCTCTATAAGAAGGTACTCAGATTGCCTGCTTACTTCTCTACATCCTCATTGACTATCAGTCCTATGAGATAAGGAGCTACGTCTGTCTTGTCTTTTACCCCAAGCCCTGGTCCAAAGCAGAAGTCAATGCATGTATACTGACCAAATGAAGGAATGACAAAATCTGTAAAAATTAATACTTGGCATAGTCGAAAGAGAAAAGAATGACTGAATTTTAGGACTGAGTGTCTCTGGGGGCAAAGAGTAAGTGAGGGACTAACAGATAATTTTTGACAAAGAAGCTAAAAACATACAATGGAGCAAAGACAGCCTCTTCAATAAATGGTGCTGGGAGAATTGGATAGCCACGTGCAAAAGAATGAAACTGGACTGCTATCTGTCACCATGTACCAGAATTAATTTAAAATGGATCAAAGACTTAAGCATAAGACCTGACACAATAAACTGCATAGAAGAAAACATAGGTACTAAATTTATGGACCTTGGGTTCAAAGAGCATTTTATGAATTTGACTCCAAAGGCAATGGAAGTAAAAGCTAAAATAAACGAATGGGACTGTATGAAACTTAAAAGCTTCTGCACAGCAAAAGAAACCATCAACAAAATAAAGAGGCAACCAACCGAATGGGAGAAGATTTTTGCAAACAGTGCCTCCAATAAAGGGCTAATATCCAAAATATACAAGGAACTCATGAAACTCAACAACAAAAAAACAAATAACCGAATTGAAAAATGGGCAGAGGACCTGAAGAGACATTTCTCCAAAGAGGACATACAAATGGCAAATAGACATATGACAAAATGCTCAACATCACTAATCATCAGAGAAATGCAAATAAAAACCACAATGAGATATCACATCATCCCAGTCAGAATGGCTGTCATCAACAAGACAAATAATAACAAATGTTGGAGAGGCTGTAGAGAAAAAGGAACCCTCATACACTGTTGGTGTAATACAGAATTGTACACCTGAAATCTATGTAATTTTACTAACAATTGTCACCCCAATAAAATAAAATAAAATAAAAAGAGAATTTGTTTCCTTTCTGCTCTGTCCCGAAAAAGCTGTTTCGCCGCTATGTGAGGGGTAAAATGGGGAAAATGGTAACAGTGCTTCCCTCACAGGCTTTCCATGAATTTAAATGAATGCACATAAAGGCATTCAGATATATGGCTGACACTTCCTAAGTGCTTTATTAGTGATACGTATTGGAAAAGCAAAATTGCACCAGACTAGTTAAAAAGACAAGGAAGATATATGCAAAGTAATTGCAAAAGAGGAAAGAGACTATTGCAATAGAAGAGATTGAACTCAACTCCACTGAAACAAAAGGTAGAAGTATTTCTAAGTGCTTGGATGAACTAGTGAAAAACTACTGGAGAATATTAGGGGTCAGATGATTCACCATCTGCGTTTGCTAATTGGCACTTACTGCCGTTAGACTTTTACCTTCGCACAGAGAATGGGAGACAGGTGCACTATGTTCCTTGACAGTTTCATGTCTAAAGGACAGCTCCCAGGTCTTTGCAGAAGACATCCCTCAGTTGTAGAGTTACATCTCAAAGGGGCAGAGAAAGAATTTACACTTGCACGTTTTCTAAAGTAACTGCTCCAAGAAAAAAGAAGTCAGAAAGAAACCTGTCTAAAATTTAGTCAAGCTGAGGGGAACTCATTAAGGCTATCTTGGCCAGTGTCAATTATTTTACTATTTATTAAACAATAGGGGCGAAGGTACACTGACTTTGATATTTTAACAGTGTTACTGAATATATACTATTTTTGCATTTTCAATACTACTTTTTGCACACAATATAAGGTCAACACATTTTTAAAATGCCATTTTATGCTGCTAAAGTCTTTGTTAGCTCCATTTATATGTCATGAAGTCAGAGCTGTAGCTAACGAGAACATAATGAGATATCCCTTCAGACAGTGGCAAAAGACAAGAGAAGGGTACCGATGTACTAATTAATAGACGATAGGCCATACCAAATGCACGTCATGTAACCCCAGGCTAAAACTGATAGACTGTCATGGAATCGGACAATTATAAAATGTATTATACCTCCTAGGAAGGAGTGTTTCTCATCCAAAAACTTATTTGAGTGTTTGAATAGACCTGTCTGAGAAACTACTAATTACCTTCAACTCACCAAATTTTAATTACAAACATATCAAACCATTCAATATGTTTCCAATTTTGCTACAAAATGTTACAAATCTCATCATAACTCAGCCACTATTTAACCTGAGGGTAAAATGATGCCTGCTGATTACACTTCCTAATGTAATTTCAACCTTCAGAAGCAGCTTTTGTGTAGTATTTGGATTTCTTTAAATTTATTTTTTATTGCAGTAACACTGGTTTATAGCATAAAATAGTATTCATATTTAAGAGAAGCAAACATGACTGAACTATGTTCAGCAACAATTGCAGGGAACGTCTGCTAATTATCTTAATGGCTCCGTAATAGGTCACTAATTGCAGAAGCGGAAGAACAGAGGAAATTCAAGGCAAGACTGAACAGCAACAGACTTATTCTGGATTAGCTCACCTAAGAAGGAGAACAATGTTGTGACAGCATTGGTTGATGACAGGAAGGTTGAAGACTACATGCCTTTCATCTCTGCACACCTCAGTTTTCCATGTACGAGAGCACCACTCCTTTACTCCTAATGTTTGCATTATGTTCTAATCTACAAGATCCCTTCTAACCTCTCATTTCCTCTAATCCTCCCTCTCTCTATAGTCTCATCAACCTAATATACCCAGAAATCTCTTTTTGCTCATTGAACTGAAACCTGGGAGTCCCATTGGACTCTTTTCTTGCTATTTTTTCATCTTAACCCACAATAAGAATCTAAGATATACCTTCTCTATAATGTATTAACTCCCAATGCTATATAAAACAAGAAAAAAATCTCCAAGCTCATCTGTACTTCTCTCTTTTAAGGTCAGTCATTACAACTGAAGTGAAAATTTTAAAAATGATGTGCAAAGTACTTCCCTTTTTAAACGTTTTTAAGCATTGTAGAACCATTTCTAATGTGTTTACAGAGAAGTGAAAATAAATTAAGGGGAGACGTGCTCCTAATTCGACTCTGTTTTACTATCACTTCATGATTCTTTCCTTTGCAATAATGTTAGTTTTCTATGTCAGGCTTACACATATGCTAAAAGTATATTACAGCTAGAATAATGTAATTTGGATTATGCTACCGTGTTTCCCTGAAAATAGGACCTAGCCGGACAATCAGCTCTAATATATCTGTTGGAGCAAAAATTAAAATAAGGCCCGGTTTTATTTAATATAAGATCAAATATGATATAATATAATACCAGATCTTATATTAATTTTTGCTCCAAAAGACACATTCGAGCTAATTGTCCAGTCAGGTCTTATTTTCAGGGAAACGGTATGTTGACTGATCTGAACACTTAAATAAAATTGGCCATACTTGATTAATGTTCATATTTTGAGTTATTATTACCTAAAAAGAAAACAGTATCTATTCAGTAGTTAAATGTGTAAAACATTAACCCATAAGAAAGTAAAACTGCCAGTTTGTCAAAAAATATTTACTGAGTACTAGTAACACGATGGTAAATGAGATAGGAGTAGTTACTACTTTTATGGAGCCCATACTTTTGTGAGGAAGACATTAATCAAATGACTGTAACTATATTGAGGGCTGTCACAGTAAAGTATAATGGAGGTCAAAAGCTTCCAGAAAGAAGTCAGGTTTAAGCACAGACTTAAAAGATGATTAGGAGTTGGTTCATGGAAATGTACCCCTGTCAAATGACGTCGGCCAAGTAGTCATTTGACATTATGGATCTAGTCCCTAGAAGAGACCAGTGGAGGGGACTCATAAATTAGAGAGCCATCAGCATTGAAATGTTAATCTAAGCTATAGAAATGAATGAGATCACGAAAAGAAGAAGTATAATTGGAAAGGGAACTGTGGACAAAAACATTTAAAAACACATGTACATAATACAACCTTGAAGTGTTATTAGAAGGACTGTTACATGCAGAGAACCATTCAAAGTTAGTGTCAGATCTCCTTGGTCCTTTCTACTCTGATGGTGTAGACATAACACATTATCTTTCTGTATTCGCTAAACACTTTATCTCTAATACGACTCTCTTCTGTCTCTGAATCCAACAAAAGTTGTTGTTCAATAATCCATCTTAGTCTTGTCTACCTCAAGGGCATGCAGAATAATATCAATAGTCCATCAAATGGTCTAGAAGGCCCCATATGGTCTTGTACTCCTTTACTTGTTGATCCCATCCCTTCTCCTTATTCTCAGTCTCTGTCAACTGCACTAGCTTCCTTGCAGTTCATTTCTTAACCATATCACACACACTCTCATGTTAGAGTTTTGCACTGGCCGTTCCCTACTGCCTAAAATGCTCTTCCTCCAGATTTGTACCCAGCTAACTTTCTCTCCTCCAATTAATTGTCTCAATCAGTTGTCACCTTATCTAAAACTGCAACAATCCTAAATTTCTTAACCTCCTTTTTTCTTCCATTTCCCCATAGTCCTTTGTAAATCAATATATTTCAATTACCAAGATCATTGAATAAGTGTTTTTAATAAGTAACTTTTGCATAAATGAATGAATAGATTTTGTATATGAACAAATAGATAAATGTGTAAAGAACCTACTTGTTCTAAATTCAAGCAACTTAGAAGTAGATAAGCCCATGTATATCACAAGGGCTATAACACTGCAGTAAATATTGTTTCTAGATAATGTACAATTTACCAAAGTGCTAATATACCAATAAAGTAATGAGAGCAGATCACCTAGGAAAGAGGTTAAATCTTTTCATATCCTGCCTGAATGATTATGTATTTCAAGTGATAATCAATGGCCATAGAAAGGAACAATTTCTAAATTTCTAAATTTGAAATCTATGCTTAGTGCCTCTTACAGCACTACCACTCCTGATTCAGAGCTATTTTGGAAATCTTAGAAGAATTTATTATCAAAGGTTACTTCCAAATTAAAAACCAGAGTAGGCTGATGTATTAATGAATTTCTGTCTTAGAACTTGTCACACTGCCTAAATGGGACTCTGTTCCTCCACCTGTGGTTTTAAATGAAGAAATAAATAGACTGAGTTACTAAAAAGTTATTCATCAGTTCAAATACTAAGAAATCATAGGAAAAACACTCCCAAATCCGAGGATATTGTACACGTGTCTGGGAATGCTCCTAAACAAAAACCCTTGCCTAGTCTCATGTGAAGTATGTACAAGAGGCTAGCGACCACCAGTTTTAATAAAATCATGCTTTCAGTTATCCTCTCCAAGTTTTCTAATGGTAAATTATTATCAAATCAACACTGAATTTTTAAGCACAATCAAATTCTAAGTTAGAGATTATTTTTAGGTCACGTATTTTTCATTTGGGGGGGTCACAATCCAAGGTTTAGCAAAGGAAAATAGAGTGCATAGAACGTAGTAACGCTTGTCCTCTTTCCATGTTTGTACTCAAATAGAGAGTTACCAGCTTTGCTGCCAAGTCAATCCTTTACCTTGTATGGATTCATTTCTAGATTTAACACCCCCTTTAGCTACAAAGATACTTTCTTTGCTGAGGTGAAAGACACAGCACTACAAAGACACTATAAAGTTCAAGAACTCATTTTGCTTGGAGAGTCTGTAACCATCGTTCTTATTCTAATGATGTTTCCATTATAAATGATTTGATAAATTATTATAGTCTTATCCAGAGAGATACACCACTGAGCTCCATTAAAATTTAACTGCATAAGTATATGAAAGAAGCAGTTTTCGAATCCTGTAAGGCTTGGTTTAAATTAACCAAGTAGAGGGTGAGATAGAAACATGCAATTTAGTCATCAAAACAAATACAACAGTGAATTACACGTACCTAGGGTGAGAACACAAATAATAAATAACCCACGCAACACAGCCCAATGGGACACTTAATTTCGAGGTGCTTATTGAAAAACTTACCAGCTGAGAAGTCCCTGTCAAGAAGGGAGCTGGATGCAAATTAAATGGTGACTCTCACAGTAACTAACTGTAATTTCAGTCACCTTGAAATAGGAATGCAGAGGTATATCATATTAAACAGGATTAAATAAAATTTTAGAGTCTGAGAGTATTTCTGGTCTCAGGTGGGTGTCGCATGGTCCTGGCGAAGCCAGTTCCTTGAGCCCGATCCCACTACCTCTGCTTTATACACAAAGAAGCAGTCTCTTAACTGTAGCCTATCCACTCAGACCAAACAGCTCTGTCACCAACAGATTATGTTTGCGATCAGAAGCAAAGGAGAAGACTGTAACTGTGAGTGGGAGAACACACCAGCACTCCTTTTTTAAAAATCCTCCAAGTTCACGTCTTCCTGTTATTAGCCAAGAAGAACACACAGGACAGTACAGTTCACTTAACATACAAAGATCTTCAGAGAAAAGACTCCACAACCTTCTTTAGCAGCTAATGTTGAAAAGGCTGCTGCCTAAGAAAGTTCCTAAGTCTTCGATGCAGTCATTTTTGATCCTTTTAGGTAAAACCATGCAAGAGCCTACCAGCCTCTTCTGCATAATTCCTGAGCAGGATGGTTGTATAAGGAAAAAGTTGCATTTTGAAGTAAAAGAGGGCTGAATACTTTTCAGAGGGTCCTAACTGTGGAGGGAAGTTACACACCTCTCTGAGCCTCATTCTGTCCTGAAAAGGTTCATTTACACCTGTATGAGAGAGCTGCTATACTAATCACAAGGAACAATATATTTTAGAATGTCTAAGACAGTCCCAGCACACAGCATTAAGGAAAATCGTGTCCTTCCTTCACAATGACATTAAAACACTGTTGCTGGATTTCCCAAGAAAATTTCAGGACACCGAGAGACTCTGGAGCCATGGGTTAATTAAAGTGGGGAAACACGTAAATGCTGCCTTGGGGAAATCAGTGGGCGGAATTTACCACACTTCCCTGTATATTCCAGGGCACCAGAAAATACCCGGGAGGAAAGTACATCCAGCACCAGCCGCAAAAGACCTAAACACATTTCTTGGTTCCGGCCCTATCCTTCTGTTGTGCTTTTTGAGGTTTGTCTTTATAGTGCTTAGATGTATTACAGCTAGTCCAAAAAGGCAAAAAAATAAAAATTGTTAAAAAAACAACAAACAAACAAACAAACAAAAACACAAATATAAACTCTCCTCCTTCCCTGAAGTTAAGGCTGTGTTGCAATGTGTAAAGCCACACTTCTGTGAATCTTTACAAGCTAGTCTACATATCCTCCTCATGGCTATAAGGGGGACTCCCAAACAAGAGTGACATAGTGTTCCAGCTGGTACAAATGGCAGACAAATATGGCAGAAGCGAAGATAGTTTGTGTGTCCCCAAAATAATGGGACTTATTCTCTGTGCTGAGCAGATACGCCCACTGCCCTTCTGAGCAGCAGAGTGCAGAGACTAGAGAGATAGTCAATGGACCAATGGCAGCTTTTAATCTGTAAAAAGCCTTTTTTAATCTGTTAAAAGAGGCGTATAATCTGTAAAAAATGGCTATTAATTACTCAAGAACTAGGATACCAACACTTGAAACTCTTTTATTTTCCTCAACCAGGATATTTTCTATTCCCAACATTTTTCTTCCCTGTAAAGAGCCTAGTGTAAACTCATGCGGGATGTTACTATTGAGACTGTTAAGACTAAATAGGAAAATTTTGCAGTAACCCTAAAATAATAAAGATTGCTTTTAGCCAATCTCTCCATGACTGACAAAAAATTTACTTTTCTTTGATATGATCAGAGATTCCCAAATTTCTGCTTAAAGTTCTCTTTTAAAGAATTTATAAGGGACTTACTAAAAGCTTAGTACATTATAATTGCCTGAAGAGTTTGCTTTACATATGATTACTATTGTTCCATCAGGGTAGTTGCTGTGAATATGTGAAAGTGTTGGAAAGCTAGCTTTGAATGCAGTAACTTACAATATAGACAAAATTCAAATATAAAAATTATATGGATTATTAATTCTATGTAATTATTATAACTACTTGATTGTAATTGTTATAGGGTAGATTTTTGAGAAATGGTTTTGTGTTATGCCTAATATTTATGCAACATAAGTAAAACACTGCTACTAATACTGTCATCTCTGGGCCTTCAAAATACATTTGAAAACATAAAATTATAAAGACAGACCAATCAAGGCCAAAGTCAGATTAAAAAAATGAAAGAAATATCTTCATGATGGAGGTGACCTAAGAAATCTATTAGTATTGTTGCTTAATCCTAATCATTCATTCACTCATTCATTCATTCATCATTTAATGATCACATATTATGTTCCAGATACCAAAAGAGGCTCAGAGGATACAGCAGCTAACAAAACAAGCATGATCTCTGGTTTCATGGAATTTAGAACCTAGACAAAAGAAGACAAACATTGAACAGATCATTAGAGGCCCAGTGAACACTGAGGAAGAGAACAGAGATCTATGTAACCATATGGCAGAGGAGAAAACCTAGTTGGGAAGTTAAAGAAGACTTTATTTTAGAAAATGATGTTTAAACTGAAGAACGATGAATGAGCTTTGCTATCGCCCAGCAAAACAATATTATTTATCCAAAAACTTGGAAAATGTCTCAAACTCAAGCTTATCTCCTCCCATTATCTAATCCCATTTGACTGATCCATGCTCCCCAACAGATAAAGCTATCTGAACTGGTATTTGAACAATAACATGACTCATTGTTATTCACTGGAGTAGCTGCAACCAGAAGATCAATGAACCCACTCCATTTCAAATAGCTCCCTCGTTTTAGATCATGGGTAAGATGCTATTGATTAACTCCCTGCCCACCACCCTTCACTTATGTCCTTTTCCAATGAGAATTAGTCATGGAAGCTTCAATGGTGAGCTTCCGCAATCACATAGTAAATTTTTGTCTGTATATATTTTAAATCAGTTTTGGCACATCTATAGCTGATGGAACATTTCTAGAAACCGACTCTAATATCTAAAGTTTTAAGCTTGAAAGCATACTGGTTGATAGCACACTGCCAGCTATCTGGCTTTTTAATTCTTAAACAACAGAAGTTCCATAGTGAATGCGTTTCCAAAATTGAAGGGTTCAGAGATAGTATTAGTAAAACATGCATAATAATGCAACACAATTCAATTTAACAGACCTTATTGAGCTGCCCCTATGTGCACAGCACCATACCAGGTGTTGTGAGAGACTGAAAGATAAAAAAATAACATGGGTCTTGCCTGAAAGGATTTACTTGATTAAAATCTTTGGCCTCTATAAATTACTAGAATACCTGTGGATTTACAACTTCACGTGTCTCCAATGAGTAGGTATTTCTGTACTAATTTTGTAAAGCACCTCATGATCCATTGATAACCTTGCT
The DNA here is from genome assembly GCF_057876585.1 of Rhinolophus sinicus. Lineage (NCBI taxonomy): Eukaryota > Metazoa > Chordata > Mammalia > Chiroptera > Rhinolophidae > Rhinolophus > Rhinolophus sinicus. The sequence goes on from NC_142516.1 coordinate 177,610,913, forward strand.
TCATTATTTATTTGCTTTTATTTACTTTGGATTTAACTTGATCTTTTTCTGCACATTCTGTAATTGTTGGGTAGGAGCTGAATATGTGAGGATTAAATCAACCAAGGTGAATGTACAGTTTTGTTTTGTTTTTTTTCTCTTTATGTCCTCATTAGTTTTCTATCGCTTGTTCTAAGAACATTAAGAGGGGAGTGTTGATTTCCAATTAGAACTGTGAATTTGTCTATTTTCCCTTTTCAGTTAGGTAAATTTGTGCTTACTGTATTTTGAAGTACTGCTATGAGATTCATACATATTTTAGACTGTTATGGCTTCCTGAAAACTGACCCCTTTTATCATGATGAAATGCCTATCTTTATTCCTGGTAATATTTGTCATTCTGACATCTACTTTGTCTGATATTAATAAAGCTATGCCAGCTTTCTTAAGATTAGTAATTCTATGGAATATACTTTCCACTTGTTTTTCAACTGTCTTTATTTATATTTTGTTTTTGTAGAAAGTATACAATTTTTCTTTTTAATCCAACCTGATAATCTGTTTTTCAATTTGAATATTAAGACTATTTACATTTAATATAATTATTGATATAATTGATTTATATCTGTCATCTTGGTTTTTACTTCCTAATGGTCTCATTGGTTTTTAATTCCATTTTCCTCTTCCCTAACATTTTTAGATTAACTGTGAAGTTTTAAGATATTATATTATATACACTCTTGGCTTATTAGCTATGCCTCTTTGTTTCATTTACTAGTTTTCTAGGGGTTGTAATATCTATTTTTAATTATCACAGCCTACCTTCAATTATGTTACACTAATTTATTTATAGAAGAAACTTATTTTATGCTTTCTTATCCCTCTTTCCATATTTTGTGCCTTTGCTTTGATCTGACATATGTTATAAACCCTAAAATACAGTGTGGCTATTTTTGCTTTAAATGGTCAAATGTCTTTGACCAAAATTAAAGGATGAGACAAAATTCAAAAAATAATTATCCACCGATTCATCACTTTCAATTCTCTTCATTTCTTAGCTTAGATTTACATTTTCCTTCTCGCCTACATTTTTTCCTTTAAAAAAAAATCTTAATTTTTACCTTAATTTTAATAATTTTTAAAAGATAATTTTGCTGGTATAAAATACAGTATTGACAAATTTTCCTTTCCTATCATTTGGCATTTTTTTTTTAATTAAAGTTTATTGGAGTGACAACTATTAGTAAAGTTACGTAGCTTTCAGGTGTACAATTTTGTAATACAGCATCTATACATCACATTGTGTGTTCACCACCCAAAGTCAGTTCTCCTTCAGCGTTTTAAAGTTATCACGCTTGTCTTCTGGCTTTCAGTTTCTGACAAAATCTCTATGGTAATTATATTTGTACCTGTGTAGGAATTATGTCTTTTTATATGGCTCATTTTACGAACTTTCTGTTTTTCACAGGTTTCAAAATTTTGATCATGATGTGTTTGGTGTAATTTTCTTTGTCTTTATCCTGCTTCAAGTTCTTTAAAACTCCTGGATCTATGGGCTTTTAATTTTCTCAACTTTGGAAAAAATCTCAACCACTGTTTTTCAATTTTTTTTTCCGGAACTTTCTTCCCCTGGGACTCCAATCATTCATATGTTAAAGTGCTTGAATACTCCCACAGATCACTGACTATTTTCCTCTGTCCTTCATTCTGTATAGTTCTGTTGCTACTTCTTCAAGTTCACTGGGATTTCATTCTTATGTTATTCTTACATTTTATTCTTCAATGTTTAATCAGTTAGTAATCCAATTCAGTAATTTTATTTCAGAAATCTGTTTTTATTTTTAGAATTTCCTTTTTGTTCATTTTTTTTAATAAATGCTGAGCATATTGAACATATTTTAATAGCACATTTAATATCTTTGCCTGTTAATTCTATCATCTTTGTCATTTCTGTTTCTATTGGTTGATTTTCCTCCTGGTCATGGATAATAATTTCCTGCTTCTTCACAGATGAATAATTCTTTAATGGATCACAAACATTTTTAATTTTACATTGTTCAGTGCTACATGTTACTGTATTTTTACTAAGTATTGGAGTTTGTTCTGGAAGGCAACTACGTTACTAATGAGTCAGGTCAGTCTTTTAAAATCTTTACTTTTAGCTTTTAAAAGGTGAGTCATGACTAACCTTTCCTATAGGGCTATTTTAGCTCCACTACTAAAAGATGATACTTCTGGAATCTCTATTGCATGTCCTGTGTTTTCAATGAGATCTCTTCCTTCTTACTCATAGAAACTGAAATAGCACTGAGTGAGCTCTGGAAAATTTTTCACCTTACAATTCCCTGATAATTGTCCCCTCCTCATCAATTTTTCTCCAGCTGCGTGGTGTATCACTCTATTAATGCATAGATTGGTATACAGCCAAAGATAGGAAAAGAACCCTATGCGATTTCTAAAGCTCTTTCTCTGTGTATCTCTTCTCTTTCAAATATTCTGCCCCACAAATTTTAGCCACCTTAGCCTCCCCAGACTTTGATACCACCGATCCTGTCACCCCAGCTAGACTGCTAGGTTTTCTTTGGCATTCCTCTTCCTAATAAGACTGTGGGACTTACCTCAATTGTTCCCCTTTCTCAGGGAACACAGCCCTATGCAGCACAGCCTAAAAGCCTAAAAGCAGTTGTTTTATACATGTTGTCCACTTTTCTTACTGATTTTGGTGGAGGAAAAAATGTGGACCCTGGCACATGTGGACCTTCTTCAAATTTCATTATTTTAGAATAAAACTTTATTTTATACTTGAACATACTGATTATAAGTGCAAAAAAAATAGAATCTAAGTCTTCCAAATGGTTAGCAAAAACAAAAGTGAAAGCACAGTATTTTATTATTTAAAAGATTCTATATAAAATGAGATGAAAAGTCAAAGAAAAACTATGAAACAAAGTATAAAGATTCAAAAGTAAGAAAAAAAATGCATGCTATGCAAATAAAAAGCAAGATACAAAAATTCAATGATCAATGATCCTGAGTCTTCGTGACAGTGGTCTGTGTGTGTGTTAAACACAGAGAAATGCAGACTACAAAAAAAATACATCAAACATTAAGTGAAATTATCTCTCTTTAAAACAAAATTATTGAATACTTGTTTCAAGGTCCTTTGCTGTTCACAGATTGCTGAGCTGGAAGAGTTTCCAGATGACTTTCAGGTTTCTATTTGTATTCGCAAACATAGCTAAATAAAATAGAATTAATTTAACTGGGCTATTAGACAGTTCAATTTCTCTCCTTTGTTGATAAAAATTGACTTAGGCACTCTGTCACACAACTGAACTAACCAAGCACATCTTCATGTTTCTGCTTACTATCCTAATGAATTCTGGACAAATATATTCATTTAGTAAATACCAAAATATATTGATGTATATTTGTAAGTTCAATGATTCTAAATATTTATTATATCTGCATATCTTTCTCCATAAACTGCCTTGGGTTTCTGCCTGAATCTTTCATCTGTGCTCATCTTACGTCCCTAACTAATTACAAGTTTTTTGAAGTTAGTATGGTTCAGTCCATTAACTTAAACTCCACCCCTATTCTATTTCGATACCTTTTATACATACTCAAGTTATGATTTTTAAGCAAGACAGCTTCTCTGTGCCTCAATTTCCTCATCTCTACAGCATGCGTTTGTTCTTAAAATAATTTAATTTTAATTACTCAAACGGCTTTCAAAGAATTTGATACTAAGCTGTTAGAATAGCTCCAGACATAGGGAAAAAAACAAAAGGAAGGTTCCCAGTTTCTTTTAGAAGGCTACCATAACCAGATAGAAATACCTCTCTTTCTCTCTGTCTCTCTCTGTCTCTCTCTCTCTTTCTGTCTCTCTCTCTGTCTCTCTCTCTCTCTCTCTGTCTCTCTCTCTCTCTCTCTCTCACACACACACACACACAGAAAATAATATCAAATGTGCATGTATATACACACACACACAATCGAGGTAGCACAATTAAATTTGCCAACTTGCTGTAACAATGTTGCTAACGTTTTTTGATATCAGAGGGATTATCCATTACGAATTTGTATCAACTGCACAAATGGTTAATCAGGTTTACTATTTGGAAGTGCTGAAAATGCTGCATGAAAAAGTTAGACGACCTGAACTTTTCACCAACAATTCATGGCTCTTGCATCACAACAATGCACCAGCTCACATGGCACTGTCTGTGAGGGTTTTTAGCCAGTAAACAAATAACTGTATTGGAACACTCTCCCTACTAACCTGATCTGGCCCCTGATGACTTCTTTCTTTACCCAGAGATAAAGGAAATATTGAAAGGAAGACATTTTGATGACATTCAGGACATCAAGGGTAATAGGATGACAGCTCTGATGGCCATTCCAGAAAAAGAGTTCCAGAATTGCTTTGAAGGGTGGACTAGGCACTGGCATTGGTGCATAGCTTCCCAAGGGGAGTACTTCAAAGGTGACCATGGTGATATTCAGCAATGAGGTATGTAGAACTTTTTCTAGGATGAGTTCGTGATGTTAATTTTTCAGAACTCATATATGTGTGTGTGTGTGTGTGTGTGTGTGTGTGTGTGTGTGTGTGTGTATAATCTTACATATACTATTAAGAATATATAAGTATAAAAATGAGAAAAGACAAATAAAATTGATCCTCCTGAATATCACAAAATAATTCTTACATAAATGAATATACATAAAATATTCTTGGACAGAAAAACTTCTAGTATATAATGGTCAATGCCCACATATATTAATTTATATATTGATTATAAATAAAATCACAAAACAGTTTTCTGAAAAAAATCACAGATAAAACAGAATTATCTGGAAAAAAGGAATTCTGTTGCTAACTATTAAAGAATACTCTAAAACTAAAATAATTGAAGCTAACTGGCATAAGAAATTGATGAAAACAGAGAACAGATAAATCAAAAACATATATAAGTATGTTTTAATGTATTAGGTAATAAAGTGTGATATCAAATAATTGGTATGAATGAACTAAGCAGGAAAGTCATTTTGTAAACTAAACATTTAGAAAAAAAATAATGAATTACTTCTGCATATAATGCCAATCAACAAAACTATTTCAGATACATTAAAGAACTAAAGGGAAACATAGACCTTAACAGTTCTGGATAAAAACTTAGGTGGTTCATTATACCTATTTATTGTGGGAGAGGACTTAACTCCTCCAGAAGAAACCATAAACTAAAGATCAATGTGTCAAACTATATAAAAAACTTAAACTTCTGTAGTTAAAAAAAAAAAAATCACCTAATAAATTAAAAATGACGAAAACAACTGGGAAAAAGTATGTTTTACAGACAACAAATGATCGTTGTACTAAATTGCTTTCACATATCAATAAGAAAATATGAACATCATTAGAAAAATAAACTAAAGTCATAACCAGGCAATCATAAAAGATGAAATACCAATGGTCAAAAGACATAATTAATATTCAATCTCTCTAGTAAAAAAAGATGTAGAAATTTTGCCAAATTGTAAAATGTTAAAAGTACTAACATACAATATTTGAAATAAACATTTAATATGTATTTCTATATTTTGCTACTGGAGATGGAAGTTGTATAACTTTCTGTATATAAAGTGGTGATATATATGTAAAACCGTAGGAAAGCTCTTGTCTTTCTACAATGATTGTGACAATTCATTATAAGATAGTGGCTTAGAATTCATTCCACAGGCAGAGTGGTGGAAACAGTATGCCCAAGTTGCAAGCAACAAGGAGGTACATTGTGTGTAGAGAACTGACAATAACAGAGCTGACTAGAAGACAGTTTGCCTTTATTATCACCATGCACAGATAATCTGAAACAAGATCAGTAAATTAAATAATGCTCTTCACCTGGCTGGATTGTTTCTGCTATCTAACCTTGGCACTCTACTGTTCTGGGCAAAAATATTTGATAATAACATTCATTACATTTTAATATTAAAAGAAAAAACTATCCTAAATGCCTAATATTATAGGATTAATCAAATAAACCATGGAACATACATATTTCACAGTCACTAAAAATGATGGTTCTATTCTATACTTGCTCATCCATGGTGTATTGTTAAAGCAAATGAAATACAGAATACAAATCCCCACTCACAATCCGTATTTATATTATATGTAATAAAAGGTTACCAAACAATAGTTTTAGTCACAATCTGATCTAAAACTTTGATCATAGTATAAGAGAGTGATACCAGGAAAAATAACACCGGAAGTGCCCAACAGACTCACTCATGGGAAGCTTTTAAAATCCTAATACCCAGGATACATCCATATCAATTAAGCCAGAATTCCAGGTTGTGTTGGGGAGGGACCAGGCATCAGTATTTAAAAAACATGATGTTTTTAAGCCCAGTGTTTAACAAAATTTGGAACCAACTGACTATAACCTTGCTGCTCACACTTGGTCCACGGTCCTGCTGCCCCAGCAGCCAGCACTGGAGCAGGTAAGACAGGCAGAATCTCAGGCCCCACTCCAGATCATAGTCACTATTTAACAAGATTCTTGGATGTTTTTATTAAAGTTCAAGCAGCAGTGAAAGATTACCTTTGTTGCTATCTTTCCAACACAAGATTTCACTGGAGAAAAGGTTCTGATGTTCAAAATAAGTCTGAGAAACATTGGCTTGCTAAAGTTCTCTATCTAAAAATTATGTGAATCCTATTTATTTCACCTTCCTTTGTCTAGGAATGAATACCGAACATTTTTACTAATCTATTATTCAATAAGAAAATAAACCAATTAAAGAGTCACTGGAAAGAGGTTTAGAAATTAATATATCTCCTTACTCTTGGGAAGAACAAATGTATTATGGTTTTTCTTTCTCTTTTGTCTAAGAGAAAAAGAAATTTCCAGATTTCGAGTTCAATGTTAACTTACTTGATTGTCTTTTTTGCAGAGACATATTAGCCAAGTAACTTCATAAACTGAACGTTAACAAATTTGCCAAGCCTCTAGAGCAATTAGGTGATATATCTCTTGTACAGATCAAAAGAACACCTGAGTCACTCATATTTGGCATTCCAATCCCAGCTATTGTTGAAGTTCACAAACAGCAAATGAGTAAAGCTAGTAAGAGGAAAAAATATCGAAGCTAGGGGAAGGGTATTAAAATGAGACAAACTTTTAAATTGAAAAAGCAACTGCCATACAAAATATTTTGTGTAGGGATGAAATTCACATAATGGAAATTCTAGGCAACCTGGATCAATGCAATAACAACTTTATTAAGATAACAGCTATATACATAAAGAAAATAAGGCATTTCCCTCAGCCTTGAAATGGTATTCTCCTAATGGAAACCAGCATTATAAGCTCTCAGTAACAGAAGAAAATTGGCTGATGCACTGATGCTTCCTGTGTTAACATATTAATGCAAACTCAGTTTCTTAGCAGTTTCTGATATAAACATCACCACTGTTGTATATATGGTGGATGGAAGTTTAAATTGAATTTTGTACCAGGAATTTTGATTAGTGCTTCAGAGTTTTTAAAAAATTTTCTCTTCCTTAGTCATTGAATCCTCATCAAAACTCTGTAATGGATTGTTATCCCTATGTACAAGACAGAGAGACTACAACTTCCCATTCTGTAGTGTATCCAAGATCATATATCAGCATAAACTCAAACCTAGATCTTTCATTCTACCTCTCCTGTCTCACAGCATTTTCTCGTGTAATTTAATTATATTTCTTTCAATACTTATTTTGTTCATTATGTTGTTTGAGTGTAGATATGCACACATGCACACATACCCATATGTGTAAGCACACACACACACACACACACACACACACCTTGGGGTACTCCTGGCCAAAATCCAGGTCATAGGTCACCTGTTGATTCATGTAAGTTGACATTTTCAAATTCTGATGTCAGCTGCACATCTCTAGGTAGCTAAATATGACGAAATAGGGTCGGTCATCTTTGGTTTCACCCATTATTCTCAGAGTTAACATCCAATTCTGCTTCTTATGCAGATTATTCTCAGTCACACTTCTCCAAGTGATCAAGAGAATAGGTAAGAAGAAAATAGTATGGATCATTCTACAAGGTACAGTTAATTCTTAACTAAATTCTATTTTTAGAAATGTCATGACATATCTCTTTCTGTGTGCCTGAACACGCCCTATTGCATACCCCACATTATTCTGCTTTTCTTTTTTTAGTTTAAAAACTATCTAGTGTATTTTCATGGTACAAACACAATGCATGGTAAATTGATTGTATAAATATCTAGAAGGCAGATTAGAGTTTGCTTATTTAAACGTAACAGATAGTCACAAAATGTCTCATTTCATTTTTCTATAACTCATTTGGATTTAATTCTAATTATTCACTTGATTATGTCCTTTTATGTGCCTATGGTAAGCATGTCCATGCATATCAAGGTGAAAGAAAATTTTCAGGTATTCTAATAAATCTTGATATTAATATTTTTCTATTAGTTTTTTATTTAATGAAATACTCATAGAAATAAAACTCAAGGAAAAAATAATCAGAAATAGATATAAAATAAACTAATAATAGCAAATACAATATAAACAATCAAAAGTCAATTCCAAATAACTTCTACTCTAAAGAATTCATAATGATTTTACCAATCCCGTTCTGTTTTTATTCAGCCAGCAATACAGTTTCCAATATAAATAGGGATACCTTTGGGATATTCTGGTTATTAATACAATACATCATGTCTTCCCTATTCTTTGAAGGTAACTGTGGTCATTATACAATATAGAACTAAAAATTAAGAAAACAACCTTAATTAAAGTACTTAGCGATTTGAATATCCAGATACTTTCTCAACTATACATTTATGCTGCTGGTATAGATACGTCTGACTCAATTTTAGATCAAACTAAATTTTCAATCCAGCTCATTCTAAATGGTGTCTTAGTAAAAACTAAATAAATATTTCCCACACACGTTATTAGAGTTAGAAAATCATATATTCACCAACTAATTTTTAAAAGGAAAAAACAAGTTACTAAGGTACTGTCATTAAATTTAAGGAAACTTAATTGTAGCATGAAGAAATTTATCTCTGTGGTAATAGTCTCCAAATCTGCCCCCCGTGTCCCCCCCAATAAATCATGATTCCCAGTACTCAGTCCTTTATATAGCCTAGTTTACTTGTGCATGGGCTGACATTGTCACTTGCTTTTGACCTACCAAAGGCAGTATAAGTGTCTGTGTTATTTCCAAGGTTACATCACAAGGAGCCTTATAGTTTATAGCTCCATCTCTTGAAATGCTTGCTCTAGGGGAAGCCAGCCACCTTGTAAGAAGCTCTACTGCCTTGAAGCCACCATGCTGTGAGGAACCCTAAATAATTATAGGGAGGGAAGGAAGGGGGAGGGTATAGAAAGGGAAAAAGGAGGAGACCGAAGGAAGAAGGGACAGAGAGAAAGACACAGAGACAGACAAAAAGAGATACCACCTGTGTGAGTAAAGAAGCCTTCTTGAATATTTCAGTCCCAGAACACGTCATATAGGCAAGAACCCAGGAATGGCATCAGGCTGACAAGCAGAACTCAGGCTACAGATATCGGGCTCCCGCAGACTCATCTAATCACCTCTAACCATGGGCGTCCCAGTTATACCAGATGATACCTCAGATAACAAGAGCAGATATGAGCCACTCTCACTATATTTTGATGTAGTTCCTGACCCACAGAATTATAAGCATAAGTGTTATATAAATGAGCCAGAAAGATAGCCTCTGTGTTTTGGCCCTTAGGCCAAACTAGGTTGTTTACTCTTTACTGCAGACTGAGACCTGTTAGCTCAAAACCCCTCCAGTGCCAAAGTCAAACTTTTAGACACTCAATTGAAAAAGAGCTCAAACAAGCAGATTTTTAGCCATATAGAGCCTGCTTGCTTTGCATACCCTGAGAAACCTCCCTCAACGTCTGTCAGCATAGATAAGATAAATCTATGGTTAAAAGACTCCAAGCCGGGACTGTTCTTCAGAGCTCTCTGACTCAAAGACTTTCCACAGTGCTGCTGAACAACTTCCCCTAGATACCCATATCCAAGATGTGGAACCCCCTCAATAGCCTCTGGACAGACTCCTGCTGTGAGGGATTCCTCTACGCAAATCTGTCAAAGCATAGCCCATGTATAGGGTACAGTCACCTGTGGTCATATATCTTATCCTTTGATCAGCCACTATGACCCTTAAACCCTGACTTGTTTTATGTAACTAAATTTGGGGGCTATTCATTACACAGCAGCAATAAATAATAGAAGCAATTTAAATCATTTCCCTAAGGCATCTAAATCTGCTTGTAAAACAACAGTTAACTGCCCTGAGATATTTACCAATGTTATAAGGTTATTCTACTTCAATGCCTAAAAAGTATGGTTCAAGGCTGAGCTGGTGAAGTTCCCGAAATAATGTGACTTTCCATGGTCCATCGTACATATCCTTTGAAGAGCACCATGAGATGATAAAATATTTTAGTAAGAACATGGAGCAATGTTCTCAACAGGAAATTTAACTGTTATTTATGTGCAATATAAAATCATAACTACAAGCAGTCTTGTCCATCAAAGGAAAAAAACAAAATCACAGCTTTGGAAACACAGTTCATTTGGGTTTTGGCATTAACATTCATTAGCACATAAGCTGTAGACAAAAATTTACAGAAAATATTGAGCAAAAACAAAACAGAGAAAATAATTCATATCTGTAAACTCTTATAAATAAGAGATAACTTCTTTACAACTAAGAAAATTAGCCTTCTTGAAAATCAGAAAGAGACTGCCATTATTGTTCCTGGTGGTGTTAAGCCTGGTGTACCTCCCGAACACAAGTGTTCTGTGTCAGTGTCACCTGACAATGCTGATGTGGAATGTTCTATCACACATCTTGTCTTTCATAACAGAGCAAAGGGCATTAAGTCGTAAGCCCTCTATTATTTAATCTATTAGGCTAAAGCATGTCTGGAGTTAAAGAATATTTGCAAGCTGGTCTCTACATGCTTGTTTCAGAACTGAGTATGGCTCCCAGTCCCCAGATAAGGAGTACGCCACTAACTCAGGTGGCTGATGGATGTTTATGACTCCACTTAAGTCAGCCATGTGAGAAAACATTCCAAAGAGAAGAGAAATTGAACCAAGGAAACCTCAGTTTTATATCTCACTTTGCCACTTATAGTGTGATTTCAGGCAAATTACATAACCCAACTGAGTCTTCATTTATACATTTACAAAATCATATTAACCTCAAATGGTCATTTTGAGTATGAGATGTTACAATGCATGTGAGACTGTCTGACATTAAATAACTTGTTATATAACCAAGCTATTATTTTCATGGATTATTGTAAAAGTCAGGATAACATTACATGAGTTTGAAGGAGAACAAACTCTTTCTATTTTCCTTACCAGGAAAGTGTGTCATATGACCTAAGACTTTCAGGAAATGTAGGTAGGTAACCATTTGAGTTATATTCAGCTATGCCACTTATAGGGCATAACGTGGCAAGAGGCACTGATTGGCAAAAGACTGTAAACAAAGTCGAACGCGATGTCCATTTCAAAGCTTTGAAAGCAAAGAAAACATAACATTGATGTGACATGAATCTCCATACCCAAATATATAATTATATAAAAATATATAATTATATTCAACTTTCTGGTAAGTATTATTAATTAATTATGGTTTAATTTTATCTCAACTAATCTTCTTAAAAACATGTGGCATAATTATTTTCTTCATTTTACCAAGAAGATACATTGAGGTACCAGAGAAGGGACAGAGTCGAGTCTCAGAACTGTCTCTAACTTCTACCTGATTAAAAATTTGATCCCTGCATGTTGATTCCTGATGGAAGATGCAGTTGACTAACTTTCATTTGAAAGGCGGAAATGAAACTGCATTAAGGTGATGATTTTCAATAAGCTTAATATGTGTAGAGATATTTGACTTTTTGGAAGGGTACAATTGCTTACTAAAGTTATTAAACACATACTTTGCAATGTCAAACATCAGTGACAGTCTAGTCATGCACTTACATGTCTCAGCTGGCTTGGCTCCCTTGCCAAAGCTCAGAGACCCAGGCAAACCAGGAGGCCACTATGCATGATTGATGGGTTCCGTCAGTTAAGGCATGAAAAACAGAAGCCAAAAGTAGGTCAGACTGAGAGTGGATATACAAAGGTATAAGATACAAATAATGTAACCAAGTGAAAAACACCAGTTAAGCTGGAATGGAGGGACAGAGTTATAGGCAAAAACAAGGGCAAGAATTCCTCCTGGTATAAGTGAAAGTATGACTAGAGAGAAGGTAACAAAATGCCAGAAGTAAGTTGAAATTGAACCGATTACAGGCGTAGAAGCAACATATAAATCTATTTCATAAATTATAAAGCACCATAAAATTTTAACTATTACTAAGTATTATTGGTCAATTAAATTTCACAGTATGGCCCAAATTCATCTCAGCAATTTATGAAAGCTCTCCTTCGCTCCCTATTTACACTAACACCTTCCCACCCAAATCCTTTTAGAGGTTAGTTAACACTTACTTTACCAAAGTCCTCAATCCCCTTTCACTCCTCAACCCACTTCCATCCAGCTTGCGATGTCACAACTCTACTGTGAAGGTTCTCCCTCAGGTCACCTGTGACCACTAAGTGATTTAAGTCAGTGGGCTTCTTTAGTCCTCATCTTGATTTTCAACAACACTGAACCCATCTGACCACTCCATCTTTGTTTAAACACTCTACTCCCTCGCTTCTACGATCACATTCTCCTGGGGCGGCCCCTATTTTTCTGGCAACTCCTTCTCTTTCTTCTTTGCTGACTCAGTTTCCTCAACACAGTCCTTAAATGTTGACTATCTTTCAAAGCACACATCCCTCGGTCCTTTTCTTTTATCACTCTGTACTCTCCCTGTGCAGTTTCCCTTGTCCTGTGGTCCTATTTTTGTGACTTTTACATATAAACCTCTCAGCGGCAGGTTGACCTATACAATTCACACTGTCTTCACCTGTGTGTTCCAGACATCTCCCCAGGCTGCTCTCCTCTGATTGTTTCCTCTTCAACAGCACTCAAGCCACAACCTAAGAGTCATCCTTGGTGCTCTCTCCTTCTCCATAGCCAACACAGAACTAGGTTTTGTTGATCTTCCCTTATAAACTTAAATCTATCCATTCCTCATGTCTCTGTCTTTACCTAGTCCTGTTACTACAGTGTTTCCTGTGGATGTAATACTTTAGCTTCCTGCCTGAGGCTTGCTGAAATGTACTCTCCAAACTGCAACAAAAGCGTTTTTTAAAAAAGCAATCTTTCCAGGTATTTTCTATGCTTACATCTCTTGAGAAAAGGTTCAGCATCTCTAACCTGCCTAATAGGCCCTCAGTGGCCTGTTCCCTGCGGTCATCTCTGGCCTCACTCATTTCTTCCTGTTGTGTTCTATTCTCCAGTCACACTGCATTGCTTCTGCGGCACAAATGCACCACGCACCCTCCTGCCACAGCCTGTGTCTGGGCCCCTGCCTGTGCCTGGTGCATTCTTCCCGTCCCCTGCCAGTGCCTAAATTATCTCCAATTTATCTTTGGATCTCAGTACGAGAGTCACTGCCTCAGAAAGTCTTCCCTGACATGCTCCTCCCAGATTCCCTCAAAACAAACAGATCCTCAAATATTTCATTATACCCTGAACCTTTCGCATGTAGCATATGCCACAGTGTGCAATTCTATCTGTGTGACTGCAAACCCTAGGAGGAAAGGATGATGCTGGTCTTTGATCACCACACAAACCCAGGGTCAAATACAGGAACCATCACAGAGGAGAGGTTCAGCGTTATTTGTTGACTGATTAAGTGAAGGAATTGAACGACCCAGGTGCATACCTTCTCATCTTTTCAAGGCTCTATGATTTTTTCCTGAAATGAAATATGCATATTTCCTCTTCTGTGCTCATAACTAACTCTGTTTATGTTAGTATCATATTTATCACATTGATTGCTAAGTATCATTTTTCCAATGTAAGTTGTGAATTCTTTAGTTGCTTGAGGTTAGAAATCACGTCTCGTTCACTGTTGTACCCCAAGCCTCTCCCAAATCTGGGCATATCACAGGCACTTAGAAGAGGAAGGAACGGAAGTACAGAAAAGATGAAGTCTGCCAGTTTTAAGATTTCAATTGGCCTTGCTGCAAGAATAAAGCCATTTGTGCACAGGAGGTAAAGCCAGATATTACTGAGGAAAATTGCTTAATCAGCTCTACGTATTACAGATAATTTCCCGAATCTGCCAAGGTCCAGAATACTTGAAAGCTTTTTCATTTTGTTCTCCCAACTCTTCTTCTCTTTCTCCTTCTCCTCCTCTTGTTCCTCTTTCTTCTTCATTTAAAAATATAACCTACATATTAAAACTTCATTACCCTTTCATAACAAATAAATGTTTCATGATAATTTCATAATTTTTGGCAAAGGGTAGACTTTAAATCCAAAATAGGTAGGGTTTTAATTTTTTTTAACAATTAAAATAAAGCAGTAGTTTACAAAGCCTGTAATTAAGTTTTAAAGCTCATTATCCAGAGATATGATGATAGAGACAAGAAATAAGAATGAATTTTATTTTTAAAGGGTTGGTGATATTTATGAGTAATAGAATCTTGAATTTTTACTACAACAAACTGAATGCAGTTAACCATTAAAATTAACATTAAAAACAAAAATTGTGTCCGCTCATGACCTGTCTCTTGAAGCTTTTATTTTCAACGTAACATTTCTCTAAGTGGGTCGCTGGTTCTCACCAAGGATGTTAACTTCTAGTTCATGTGTTCTGTTAAATATAACTGATAAATGCATTTTTTATTTTGCTTTTTAATAACTGGCAATATCTAACACAGTTTAGAAAAGAAAAAAGAAAAAAAGAAAAAAAAAGAAAGAAAAGGATCTCATTAGCTTGTTTCTTGCCTTCCAAACCTGAAGGATTAACATTATCCCAGTGAAAAGTGTTGTATTCACTCTGTAGGGAAATGTGAAGCATTACACATGACATAGATAATGGGCCTCCACTGAGAAAGACAGAAATAGGAAGCTTTGAAGTTTCAGATAATAATCTCCTAGTTAAGGAAAGAGTGACTATCTTTACCTATACTTAATAACTAGTAAATTGCCAAAGGAAGAACACACCAGAAGAAATGCCATGCATATGATTCAATGAGTAATATTTTAAAATAAACATTACACATATCTCATTTATATGTATCAGTTGATGTGTTTATTAAGTGTAACTAAACTTATTGGAAAGAATATTTCCAAAAGATCTTATCTTCATTGATTTGGGCCAACAGATTTCACACACTTAACAGCAGATTAAGATATAAAAAGAAGATATTAATAGATTGACATCAATTACTGCTTAGAATTTTACACTCTTTAAAAACAGATAACAGAAAATTAGAAAAATATTATGAAAAACAACCCTAAGTCTGGTTCTGCTATCAACTAGTTATTTAACTTTGAGAAAACTCTTAAACACTCTGAGCTTTATTATCTCTAAAAAAACAAGATTGAAGTAATAACTGTTATTTTCAAATACTAAAAAAAAAAGTCTGTAATTTGTAATAAAAAGAAAAGGAAAAAGCAACAACTTTCCAAATTTGTTCATTTCAAACAATGTTGATAACATACAGTTTCAGATTTTGAAATAGTTGATATTTTTGTTAGAATTTGATGAATAGGATAATTTCTAATAAATACGATTAACATGAATTATTTTTAAAGCATTATAGTTATTGACCCAGTATTGCATCAATTGTGCGAGAAATAATACAGTAATAAGCCTGAAAATCTACTCTCTATTGAATCTCAACCAATCTGAAGTCTAGAAATGAAGACAAATTGTAGCCAAATATAACAGAAAATTGAACTGAAAAAGAAAATTAATAAGCTCCCACTGGCTTTTGACATTGATATTATAATTTCCAGTTATCACATTTTAATGCTCTAAACACCAAATAAACTGTAAACTGTTTACAAAAACTGTTAACTGGTTTTGTCCAGCAGCTGTTAGGGAGACCTCTCCCAGCAAAAAGTTCAAAAAGTGATTTCCATGGAAAATCAAATAGGGAAAGTAGCCAATCTTCTGTAAGAAATAAGAATATACAGTCCCTGTTCATCATTAAAAAGAATATTTTCAATGTATACCTATACATTTACAGGAAGGGGATTTCTATTTCTTTTCTATGACAATTTGAAGACACTGAATGAGGAAAGGAGTTGGTCTTATTTTGTTTTGCCAATAATATCCTCATCTGTCATTAATCCCAACTATCATGTAAACACTAAGATTCTAATTCCTAGAAGGCATTCACTAATTATACCCCCTCCAAACAACAAAGACACCAGTTCTTTAAGGGAACTGAAGATTCAGTCAGGCACACAAATACTGGGTAGAAAAGATTCTTCAAGGGGAAGGAAGGAACAATGGAAAGTACCTTACCCACCATTTGAATAAGCATGCAAGTCAACACATTAGTCAGTAGATTACCAAACAATGAATAATAAAATGATGACTGCCTAGCTTGGAGGTCTTAGAAAGGTAGTTAGAATCAGGAAAGCAGATCAAAAGACCAGTCAGAACCAAGTAGATTATTGGTCTGGTAACCACAGGCAAGTCAATTATCATTTCCTATGCCTTATTTTCCCATGCCTTATTTTACCTATCAGAACACGATGCTTTCATGTTTTCGGTGTTTTTTGTTTGTTTGTTTGTTTTTTGTTTTGTTTTTTGTTGTGTGTTTTTTAACACTGCTCTGTAATAGTTAACAGAAAAGTCGTAAAGAAATATTTATCGCTATGTAACAAATACAGTTTAGGAAATAATAGAACATAGAGGTATTTTATATATTATATGGCACTATATAAATGTAAAATAATCATTATTGTCATAGTTTGAAATGTAGGTACTATTTAAGATTTCTAGATGTGATCAGAGAGCACTTCCTAAAGTAATAGGAGTTTCTCATGAATTCTTGAACTTTAAATTTAGCCCAAGAGTGAGCCCAATTCTCTATCAGTGCTAGGCCTTATAAAATTATCCCAAACTTGACTACCTACAAATCAACCATGAAAGGTTTATGAGAAATGATCACCACATGCATATCAAGAATGCAAATCCACTGCTGGATATAACCCTGAATCTATTATGTTACATCTGTTTTCTCTGAAATCAACACAGTGGCACTCTCTATCAGAACAAGGCTCCTCTACCCAAGACATTAAAGGGAACCTCGTTTCCATAAACGAATTGGTCAAGAATCAGCAGAATACCTGGAAGACTGAAGAGACAACTGACAAGTCCCCCTGGGTTCTCGTCTCTGTGTTTAAGTAGTGAAGTTTTCCTCTTCCTGGTACTCATTTTACCTTGGCTTATTTAAGTCCATCTTTTGTCATCAATGTTATAATTCTCCAGGGTGATAGCAGGTAGGAGGGAGGGGAGGCAATATTAGAATGAATATGCTGTGACTGTTGGCCTTAGGCTACCAAAAACAACTGACAATGTCCAGGTTGAAACAGAAACCGTGAATCTGTAGGCCATCTGGTCTCTTCTGTACATTCAGGGCTGACAGAAGCCCACGTCTCACCATGTTTAACTGAGGCTGAGTAGAGACACATTCTCTCCTTTACCCACTCACCTCTCCTGAATAATAGCCAATGCTGCTAGTAGCCTTCTTTCTTACCTATAAAATCATTTCTCCTTTGCTTCAATCTTTCTTGACTTTTTCTCTTTGATGAAAAATAAATAATGTATATTCTTTTAATAGCAAGCCGTGCTAGGTAGGTGTTGAGCTAAGTAAATTGTTTGACCTCTTCAATGTTTGGTTAAGAAGTTTTAAACAGCAAGTTGAACCATGCAGAAACTTTTGATCACTGAAGGAGTGAGGAATGGGGGAAGTTACGGGCATTCAAATTGCCAAAATTATGAACTGTAAAAAGAATAAATGAGGCTTAAAAATGTGTTCTACAGTATCTGCAAATAGTTGCGTTTTTTTTCCTAATTCCTTGTTTATCAAGCAGAGATGCCAGTGAATAATCATTAAGATTTGAAGATGGTTTTAAAAAGGGAAGGAGCATTTTACTGTTTTGTTTCTTTCTGCAAGAATGCCGCATTGTTTGGCTGATTTGGGATGCTTTTGAAGTCAACTGTTGGTCTTCTCCCTGATACTAATACATTGTTTTCCTTCAGTACTACACAGACACCACAGATCGCAGAAAAAATGTAAAGAGTAGCACTACATGAAGGTAGACAGCTTTGAAAACATGACCTACTTTTCATTTTGATGTGTATAAAAATGGCAATGAAACATATATAGAATATACAATGTTAGATGGAACATCCTGTTTCTATGTATAGTTGAGCAATCATCTTTAGAATGAAATTTCACAAATGGGAACGTGGTCCTACAGTTACACAACTAGTTCCTTCTGAAGAAGGCCCTGATCTATTTTCACTCTCTCCAGTTTCTGGCGGTCACTACCCAAACTGCATCTGTTTCATTTTATGAGGACATTGTTAAGAGGTGGATTAGTAAGAAAGGGTGACTTATAAGTGGATGGTTTACCTCTAAGACACAAAAATTTCTACAAAAACTAATGTAAAAACAATGAAATCTGGTTTCTTTGGTTTCAGTGCTGACTCCCTTTTAGCAAGCAGCCACTTGACCACAGGATATGCTACCTGAGAGAAAGTGAAAAAAAGATAAGATGGTGCATATCAAATATCAGAGGAAAAAGATAAAAGAGCTAAATGGGACTATGACCTCTAAATATGCTACATATTTTTAAAATATGCTTTTCCTTTATATATCAGCAGAGAAATTTAGAAAATTAAAATGCCGTAATTTATAGAATGAAGATTACTTCCCTATATTTAAAGTAAGTTGAAAATCAAAAGTATAATTCCAGTTAAACACACCAACTTTATGCATGTTTCTAAAATCTCCCTAAAATAAGTACAAAAGAAATATTTACGTAAACAGTTGTGGTGAGTCTAGTAAAAAGAAGAAACATTGCAAGTCAGCTAAAGGTGACTTCATCACCTGCACCTTTGCTGCTCTAGTATTTAAATAAAACAAAATAATTCAAAGTTCTGGGAAGCCGAGCTTTGTCTGGTTTTAGATTAAGCACTTAACAAATGCATGGGCGAAAAATTGCAGGAATCCTTCCATGGAAAGCATTAAGTTGCTTGGTAGACTATATAACCCAAAACAGCATCAGTGTACTAGACGGGTAGGACAGAGCACAAGGCTGGGCTTTCTACTTAAATCATACTCATGGTCAGACCCAAATCTATGAGGTAAGGCTAATCGGCAATACTGAAATCTACATTCTACTACAAATCTGTTTTCAGGGGTGGCCGGTCAGTTCAGTTGGTTAGGGCGTGGTGCTGGTAGCACCAAGGTTTCCAGTTCAATCCCCACATGGTCCACTGTGAGCTGAGACTGCCTTAAAAAAAAAAAAAAAAAAAAAGGAAGGAAGGAAGAAAAAGAAAAAAATCTGTTTTCAACTTTATGTGACATCCTAAATAAGTACGTTTGAATGCCTTAAAGACCCGAGAGAGAGGGGAAGACAGAATCTTCTGAAGGATGAGACGGTCATGGCATGGAAGGATGACAACCTGACACTTTCTGGAAGACCCTAAACTATCACACCATATTTCAGTTTCGAAAAATATTAAGTTTGTTTATTGTATCCCTTTTGCTGTTTCTTCTTTTTATCCTATTGCCTTTCTCATCTTCTTTGCTTGTCTTCTCTGTGTCAGCATTAATGTTCTTGGCAGTCAGGGGGTTTTCAAAAAGTGCTAAAGCTTAGTAGTAAAGTATGACCAGCATAACTGGACTTTTTTGTCGAATTAGCAACAGCAACGTCATCATTAACATATTATAGTACCTTTATCATCATCTTCATACTTTACAACACACAGTAATTTAATATTTTTGTAGTACATATGTAGACTTTTGGACCTGTATGTCTGAGTATCAGAGTAGTACTGTACTGAATGATGTAAGTAAAAAGCTTTAAGTGTGTTTATAAATGTGTTGTACTAGAACTATCCATACTCCAAGAGAGGAAAGGAAGTTTGTAAATTCTCTATGTGCTAATATTTGGCATACTATTAGCTATAACCCAAAGATAAATATCTTGGCTTTTTATGTAATGGCTTTCCTTGGTATCCAGCTAAGTGCTTTAGAACATCTCCTGTTTTCCTATCATAGTATTCCTGGAGTATTCGGAATCCAATTTCACTTATTTCATGCATAAATTATAGGCAACTTGGAATCAGCAAGACACTGTGTTGGACTTAAGTTGTGGAAAGTGAGACAATGCAAGACATCATGAAACGAACAGACATTGCAGTTAAACTGTAGCAGAATATACCTCTTACTGTCAAAGTCAATGAAGTAGATGGAAGACAGAATCATAAGCTGCCTTCTGGATATTCCCTATGGTATAGGAGGAGTACACTCAACTGAGAGGAAATTGGAAGAGCTATCATGAGTTTTGGCTTTATCAAGCATTTTGAAAGTTTGCCAGCCATAGTCACACTTGGCACAAGACATTATCTGCTTCACACTCACAGAAGTCCTGGTATTTCTGCCATTTGCTGCTTCCTCATCTCAGTAAATGACATCATCATCCTTCAAGGGAAAAAAAAGTAATCGTTGATTTCTGCCTGTACATGAACCCTCATATCTAATCCATCACCAAAGTCTGTCAGTTCTACTGTAAAATATATTTCAAATCTATTTTTTTCTCCATCTAGATTACCACCACCCTAGTCTAGACTTTCATTATCTCACTAGCTCAACCTTAGCACATAATTAGTCTTACATACTCTAATCCTGTCCACAATGAAATCATTCATGTCAGCTTAGAAAATTTTACTGAAAAAAAAAAAATCAGAACTTCTCTGTCCTCTGACTGAAATCCTCCAATCACCTTTTATTGTAACCTGAATAAAAACAGTCACCGAATTATGACCTTCAATGCCCAAATGATGTCATTTCTACTCATTTTCCCCATTTCTTCTGATCACTCAATTTGCGGCCCCTCTATAATTACTGATTTTTATCCCCTTACTTGAATTTAGGTTTCAAATATCTAGTAGTTGACATATAATTGGTGATACGTGATATATGATAAAAGGATAGGTATGATATATGATAAATGAGCAAATGAATGCATGCAAGTCGGTTCCCTGCCTTCTCTACAGTTCCTTATGACACTAAGGTTGGTACATCTGTGACCTCTCAGTACTTGGGTCTGCACAGTAACCGAGGTGAAAGCACCAATGAAACAAGGGCAGAAGGCAGACATCAGTTCAAAAAGAATCTTTGGTGTTCCGCTAAAGAGTCTGTGTTTTCTCCGGAAAGCTGCGGAAGATGTTTAAAGAGGGAAATGGTGTATGAAATACATGTCTTAATAAGATTATTCTTCTGGTACTGTGGAAAATGGATTGAAGCAGGGCGAGATTGAAAGCAAGGAGAGTAGACAGAATGCTGCTGTTATAACCAATGAGGAGGAAAATGATGAAGGCTGAACTACGGCATCGGGAGGATGCCTGCTTCTAGCCCATGTTTCTCATTCAAAGATGAACAATTTAAAGACTGCAGTATGCAAGGGGGATTTTATTTTCCTTCCTAACAGGAGCACTGGGAAACAGGTCATCCCGGCTAGCTGCTCCTCACCCGCTCCTACTGCATGGAACTCGACAGTGCATTAAACCTCACTTTTCTCATCTGAGAAATGGTAGAACTGACCTAAATAATCTTTGAAGCTCCCTAGCAATTCTAAAATTCTATGGACAACACAGTTTCCCCACTAACGTATATTATACAGCTGTTATTTATTGCTATCTTCTGCAAGTTAGGAAAAGAAAATGAGCTCATTAACTTGGAATTAATCCTCCAATTGTGCTGTCTTATATCTTGAAAGCCAGGCATTGATATGGACTTTTCACAAATAGTAATTAAAACTTAGTTATCTTTATTGGAAAGGTTCTTCAAAAGAAGACTATAATTTAAATATCAATTCTAAATTAAAGAGTTAGTTGTATTTTGTTCTATGCCCTTAACAGCAGACATTTTTTCTCCCTCTCTTTCAACATATCATATATTATTTATCTTAAAATAGCATAAATTAATCACTATGTACAGCTAAGCACCTCAACATCCCATGCTTGTGGTTATAAATTAAGTTTAGGTTGTTTTAAATAATTCTGCTAATGAATTCTGAGTACAGTTATGCTGAGCTGGTCCTGGCCCACACTTGATTTTGGAAGCTGGTATCCAGCAAGTGCTTGCTAACTACTTACAAAGTGGAAACAGGTAAGTAAGCCATTCAAGCCCTCTAATCCACATACAGTGCACTTTATTTTACATGTTAGCTGGGACCATATGGAGTGGAATTGCTTATATTTGAATCTGTTTGATTTCATAGTGGCAATTCCACATGATCCACCTATTGTATGAGATGATATAATATATGAGTTCATATGGATTACACTAATATATGAGTCATTAAAAATATCTATTTTCAAGACTTTTTAATTCATCACAGGCATTTTATGGAGAATCAAGATGAAAAGTACAGAATAAAAAGCCTAAAGCAAAGCAAGCTGCACTGTAGAAAGATCACATTTTCAAATTTACTAAAAGCAAATAAAAAGCTGAAATTCTGGACGTAGTTGTCCACTCTGCTGAAGCATCACAAGAACTAGAAGCTCGATATTGAGTTTTTCCAAATCACCCATGAAAGGAGGGAGCAAGCACCACATGTCAAGGCCTCTACAGAGGTGACCCGAAACCCAGCTGCAAAGGTGCATGCCTTCTAAGCAGCCAGACTGCAAATATGGTAGTGTCTGGGTATCAACAGGGATCCAGGAAATCACATCACAGGTGACAGCAAAACCAGCTGGAAGTGAATCTTAGCATGTTTAGGAAAATAAACTAGAAACTGCTTTGGGGGATTCTAAAGAGCATTAACAAGAGACAGAATGGGGGAATGGAATCGACATGGTAGGGTGGTGGGACTGAGCTGACTTTGTTAGAGCAGGATTTGGGCACAAGTAAGATAAGGACTTTGGAGCAGAGTGGATCCTCCTTTTTTATTTTCTCTTTGGATTAATGCCCCTGGAAAGGACTACTTCAAAAATATGGACACTCAGAGGTTAGGTTATCAGTGCTAAGTTTAGAGGGATTGTACCCAAAAAAATATGTCCCATGACAGATCTGGGAAAAGTTAATCATGACAAAGTAAACTCCATTACAGACTAGCATGAGCCAAAGAGAAACTATATAAAATATATGGAGATTAAATGCTTAATAGTCTTGTATTAAAGCAAAACAAAATTAGGTAGTGACTCATGTCGCTTTAAGGTTATGTGGAGGAAAGATTTGGAAGCATATCATAAATTTTATATCCTCTGATTAATATCTGAAACCACAAGGAATTTCTAACAACCAACAAGAAAAGTACAAGCAACTCAGGAGGAAAATGAATAAAAATATAATTAGGCAAATACCATAAGAGAAAATGAAAATACTACAATGAATGTCGAACTTCACCAGTACTTAAAGAATGTCAATTAAAACAACATAGTATTTTACACCCATCAATTCGAAAAAAAACAGAAACTCAGGACTCATCAAGGGCAGGTAAGGATGTGGGGAAACTGAACCCCTCATGATCTGCGAGTGGGAGAATAAACTATCGTAACCAGTATAGAGATAAATCCGAAAGTATTTAGTAAAATTCAGAATGTATATACAGTATGACCTGTGACCTACATTCAATTTCAGTCCTGGGTACAGATGTACAGATACAGTAGAAACATATTCAGGAACCATCAAAGAATAGGTTAGTACAGGCAAAGCAGCCTAGGTATCCATCACCTGTCAAATGGAGACAAAGATCTGATAGAAGTTTAAACTACTAAGCAGCAGTCAGAAGAACTGAGTGAGACATTTCTAGAGCAATGTTGATAGAGCTCCAAAATCAGTCTTGAATAAAAAAGCAAGAAACAAAATGAGATTCATAGCGCAACGCCATTAACTTATTTTTAAAACATACTTAATACTATAAAATGTTCACAGACAGACAAAAATGCAAATGATTGTGTGAAGGGGGATTGGAAAGACTAACCTAAGACCTAACAGTGTGACAAAAATAGAAATGATTGTATGAAGGGGGATTGGAAAGACTAACCTAAGACCTAACAGTGACGTGTATGGGAAGGGGAGGGGTGAAGGGAGTTGGGCATGAGAGCTAAAGGTGGAAATGAAACAAACAAAACATGTATAATAGATCATGCGAAATGAGGTCCTAGAGTGTCATGATTGAGGGGCATGGTTAATTCAATTCTATACTTTTGGTAACATAAGAATAAAAACAAAAATAAAACAGTGCCCTTCCAGTCCCCTGTTGAAATTTACTTGGGGTGGATCCGTCAACTCCCTTCCTCAATAGCTTGCTATTTTTCTTCTTTGCTACCATGTATATCCTTGAGTTATTTCACAATAAATTGTTGTAGTTAGCTTCAGACAAGTTTCCCACGTTTCCAAAGTGTGTAAGCCTCAGTTGGCTATCTGTAATAGTGGGGATAGCAAACCTAGCCAATGAAAAAGTTGGGGTACAACAATGTTCAGTATGAATAATGTATTATACTTAGGTTTTAATAAATACTAGCTCCTTTTCCTCCTCCTTCCTCCTTCATAATGACCTTCTTTTTCTTACCACTGAAGTTTTGCCCGATTGTTACTACTTTCTGTGCTTTGTTTTGCAAATAATTATTTTAACACTACCTATCTGTTCTGTTTCTTTCCATTTATCTCTGATTTTGCTCAATTTTTCCTCTTTTTTTTTTTTTTTTTCTAGCAGCAATGGGTGTTTCTCACAAAGGCTTCATATTGGAGGTCTAAGAAAGAAACTGAGTTAAGGTCTGAGAAAGGAAGTGGGTTCTTACCTGGCTGCTGGAAACTCTCCCAGCCCCTCCGTGTCTAACACTGCACCTCACTTCCGGGGAATTTATCAGACACCATGGGAAGCCTCCTCCCCAACTCAGGCTCGTTTTCATCTTGCAACATTGGTCCTCAACAGACCTGCCCTGTGCCCTGCCCCCCAGGAGAGCTGGCCAGTCCTATACATGACAGCACTCTCCTAGTCTGGCCCCCAAGCACCAGAGACCACCCTCCCACCCTCTCTATTTTTCAGACAGGAAACAGATCTCAGCACAACAGTCCACCTGAGTTTCCTCAGGGATCTGTCTTTGTCATCACTCTGCTGAGAATGTGGTTCAAAATGACTGAGTGGGGCCTTGGGAAGCCCCCACCAGACTTGAGATAAAGAGACAAGAAACTCTTCAGCCTACCTCCACCACCAATGTCAGAGGTACAAGAGGACTTCAGACTTTCTCCAAAAGGATCTGCTCATAAAACCCTTTCTCCTCTACTTTCTCATTCCTGTTAGAGCCTAGAAATGAAAAAGGATGTTCCTAAGATATAGAATAGGTTCTCAAACTCTGTCTTTTAAAATCCTTATACTGTATTTTAGAATTAAAATTTTTGTGCCTAGTCAACACTTAAATTACATATAGAAAGCTGAAAACATAAACATGGGGAGAAACTGATTATTATTGTGGGAAATTTTAAAATTTATAGATCATAAAAACAAAGACTAGATAAGGATACAAAAGATTTATGTTTAAAAACCACAGCACAGTATATACATAATCAAATCATTATGCTGTACACCTAAAACTAATTCAATGTTATATGTCAATTATATTTCAGTAAAAGAAAGGGGGAAAAAACATGAAGCCAATCTAATAAACAGTAAAACTCAGTTTAAAAAAAAACACATTCTCTTGAAGTATGTATAAGGATATTTATAAAAATGGTCCATGTATTGATTAGGCTACAGAGGAAGGCTCAACAAATTCCACATTCTCTGTCACAATTTAATATAGTTAAGTCAATAACAAAAATATAGCTAAAAGAAACTTATGCATTTAGAAATGGAAATTACAAATATATATATGATCAATAATCACCATGAAATGCTATGTATTAAAACATGGACTATGACTAAGGAGTAAAAGTTATAGCCCAAATAAGTTCTTATTTTTAAATATTATTTCAAGGAATATGTATATACAATGATTGAGTGTGAAAAGCTCAAAAGATAGCAAGATATTAAATGGAAATGAAGATTAATGAGGAAGTAAAAAATACTGAAGTATAAAAAGAAAAAGATGATCAACCAAAACCAAAAGCTGTTTCCCCGAAAAGATTACTAAAATATAACAAACTTCAGGCAAGACTGATTAAGTGGGAAGTCAAGGATAAATAATATTGGCAATAAAAAAACAAACAGACTACAGACATAGTAAAGATTTTTTTTTAAATTCTTAAGTACTTTAAACAATTTTATAATGAAATTTGAAAATGTAAATGAAAAGAACCTTGAATATAAAAAATCTAAACAGATAAGTGATTATGTAATAAAAAGATATCCAAGTCAGAAATCCCCATTCCCACAAAAGAGTCCAGGCTAGAAGGGTTTATAGTTGACTTTTAACAACCTTGAGAGGAAAAAAGAATGCATAAATTTCCAAAAGTGTTCTAGAAACTAGAAAAATAAACAACCAATTCATTTTATGGCCAATTTATCCCTGATTCCTATTAAAGAGAAAAACAAACAAAAATTTTGAAAAAAATTTGGTATTTCACTCTCACTTATGCTGTTAAATGCAAAAATCCTCAATGAAATTTTCATTTAGAAAATTCAAGAGGTTTCTCCAGGGGAAGATTCCATCATAAGACAAAATGATCAGAGTATTGTCATGTTCTCAAATCCTACTCTGAGGAATTCCCTGGCATATGAAATGCAATCATCAGTCCCTAGATCTGAGGGAGGATAAAGCCCTTCACCATTAGCTGTTTACTCCTGATAACATACAAGTTATGCTTAATTTTTAGATTGAAAGATATTTTGTAGATTTATGTGATTGTATTTAGCAACTTTGGAAGGTCTCTTAATGTTAATAAGAGACACAATGAGCCTTGAGGGAAGTGAAAAAGTGAGGTTCTTGTTCAGGGTAGTGAGTGAGCTCATGGCTATATTTCTGTACGCTGTCCAAATTACAAATAACAAAAGAAACATAAAATTAAGAGTAAACCCCAGCAGTAGTGATTCATTAAGTGAAAACAACAAACCATCAGATGAAGATGCATAGAATAACCTAGTTTTATTTTTTGAAATAAAAATCCTATATAAAGTTATCTATATCTATATATCTATGTCTCTCTCTCTCTCTCTCTCTCTCTCTCTCTCTCTCTCTCTCTACGAAAACATGAATAGGGAAAAAATGGAAACCATACACATGAACATATTAGTAGTGATTATTTTTAGAAAGTTGGCTTGGAGACATAGAATGGATAGTTTTACTTCTTCCTTAGAGGTCTTTTTTTCATGTTTTTTCATTATATTCAAATAAAACCCATCAAGGAAAAAATGTACAAGGAGAGGTACCGTTTGCCTGAAAGAGAGAAAGAGGACAGGGAGAGACAGAAAACAGGAGAGCAAGACAGGACAACTCTTATAAATTGAGAAATTTAAATAACTATAATAGAAACATCAAATTTCTAAAAACATCTAAAGCAGGTGGTGAAATAAAAGTAGATTTCAGGATGCCACAATCCAATATTGGTGATTAAAATGAATACTAATTTTCCCAAAAGACACTGAAGGAAGGTGAGGAATCCGAGTCAGCAGGATCTAAGAACAGAAATAAGAGTTGAGCGAGTCATAGGAAACTCGTGAACGACATCTTGGACAAGCCAGTCTTGCCCAGTGACGAGCAGCTATGTCCTTTCTCCTGGCTACAGTTGAGAAGTTTCTATTTAAGAAGTGGGAGATATACTGGGGCTTTAGGTCAATCAACCAATATTAACTTGATTGAAAAAAATTCCAGATGAGTTCTAAAAAATCTCAAGGAATATGGAATTAATCTACCTCAGTATATGGTGAAAGTTGGTGAGATTCCCCTTCAATTCTACAAAATTGTCAGAACCTCAAACATAAAGGAATATCAATGGTCTTAGTAATAGCAAGACATGGAGTAGTAGTGATAAAATCTCATCTCACTAATAAATATCGATGAAAAAATCCTAGAAAATATTAACAATAGAATTCAGAATGCACTTCAAGAATGTAAAAATGTTCTGAAATTAGAAAATACATTAATAAAGAGGGAAAATTTTGTAACCTCCAGAAATGTCCAGAAAGTGTTTAATAGAATTCAATTTTTATTCCAAATAAAACTCTTAGTAAGATAATATTAAAAGCAAGTTCTGTAGACTTGGGAAAACGTATCTGTCAGAAAGCATCAGCAAAATAATAGTAAGAGACATTTCTTATAAAACCAGGAACAGAGTTATATCATCGCCACCAGTATTCAATATTTGTTTGGAGATCTCAGCTAGAGGATTGATTTTCTAAATGAACTGTAGTATGAATATTGGAAGAAACAAAACTGTCCTTATTTGTTGATGAATCATTTTCTCCCTAGAAAAGCCAAGCAAATCAACTAAAAAATTGTTAAAACTAGGCTGTCAAAGATAACATCTCCAAGGATTTGACATTGGGCATGAGATCTGAAGGGTAAGATGTTGGCTGTACAATGTCTAGGAGTGTAAGTGTGAGTGTGCATGTGTGTGTGTGTGTGTGTGTGTGTGTATCTCAGTATGTGCCTTTGTGTATGTGTCTGTATACATGTGTGCTTATATACGTGTAAACAAATACATATACATATGTATGTGTGTCTATGAGTATGTGTGTGCACACGTGCACGTGTGCATGTTGGTAGACAGAATGAGTAGGAAACATTCCCTGCAAGAAGTAACAAGAAATTCAAAGGCTTTGAGATAGGTGAAAACTTGGTATTCCTGGAGAAGAGGGAGGGCCCTGGGAAGTTGTAGGTTATTGGTCCTGGGAAATTAGCAGAACATAGGATCTGAGACATAGACAGAAGCGAGGTCATGTAGAATCTTGTAAGGCATGAAAGGAGTCTAGATTCTGTTCCAAGTGCAGCCTCTGATGAATTATTAGCAGGAGACTGATATATCTGATTTACATTTTTAGAATATTGTCGTAACTGCTGGGCAGGTAATAAACTATTGTTCTGGAATCAGGGAAACTGCTTAGGAAGCGTAGGACGGTTGCTCACCTGGGAGCTGTGATGACCATACTTGAATGGTAAATAAGATAATGGAGAAAATTAGACAAACTTAATATACATTTTGGAAGTGTAACTTTTAAACAAGCTAATGAAATGAGTGTAGGACTTCAGATAATGAGGATTTCAATGATACAATGAACAACTAACTGGGTGGATGATATTGTTGCCACTAACTGGGATAAATATTGGGCTAAGAGAATGTTATTTTTTAAATTTGTTTTTATTTTTTATTAAATTTAAACTTATTTTTAAGGTGGTGGAATTGAGAGTCATAATTCAGAGATTCATTTTGAATGTACTAGACTAAGATCCCAATTAGAAATCCAAATGAAGATGTCAAATTTAAATTAACAGTTGAAAAAATTGTGTGGAGTTCAGAGGAGAGGGCTAGGCTAGAGATGTGAATTTCGATAAACCAATATTTAAGGGGTGCATAAAGCTATATAGCAAAATGAAATTACCCAGAGAGATAAAGAGGGAAACCAGAGAAGAGGACGGAAGCCTAATCCTAGAGGTACTGCAACATTTATACCTTGCAGATAAAAAGGTGAGAGCAAAGGAGACAAAAAAAGTGGAAGGAAAAACAGACAAATGAAACACACACACACACACACACACACACACACACACACACACAAGAGAAGAAAGTGATTCAAAATAGGAAAGGCACTCAACTGGGTCAAATTATTCTAAATATTTTGGCTAGCTGACTTTGACAAGAAAAAATGAAGGCCAGATTTTAGTGTGCTGAAAGGAAATGAAGATAAGAAAGTAGTCCCATACCAACAGTAAAAGTAACATTGTGCAGACGTTGTGCCACTGAAAAATGGGACAACAGCAGGAGGGTGAGATTCACTCTGCCAGTGCTTCTTATACTTTAGGGTGCATACAAATCACACCTGGGACTCGTGTTACAATTCTGATTATGACTTGGTAGCTCTGAGATTCTGCATAGCTAAGAGGCCTCCCATTGAGACCCACGATATGGGTGAACAAAGTAAGTGGCAAGACTACATATACATATATACTGTGTAGTGAAAGGTGAAAGTTACAGAAGTGTATGTCTGGGTGAGCTACACAGATCAGAATGTTAAATCAGACTCACAGGAATCAGAAACATGTCCTAGTGTATTAATAATTTCAAAAATATGCAAGTGAAAAAAAAGTCTGGGACATGTCTCATGACTCCTTACGTCTTTCTTTGCCACATGAAATACATACTCTCTGGGCCAGAATAATAAATGAGTTTTGGTTTTTGGTTTTTGTTTTTTGTTTAAGAGAGTCCTCCGAGAGGGGATTTATGGGTTATCGTTTCTCTGTTGAGAGTACTTAAATCACGAAACATCTCTATTTTATACTTAGAGTTATGCATCTTACATGATATTCTCCAGGGAACTACGTCTCATAAATCCAAACGTTCTGGATTATTAACTTTAAGAAATCCTTTAGCCAGGGACATCCTACTGAGAGCACTCTGTAGATCAGGTCTCCTACTCCCAGCAAATCTCGTCAGCCTAATTACCTGGAAGTTGAGTTGACAATAGGCTCGACCACATCACCTGTTTCTTTTCCTTCCCCTAAGGTTTTCACTCCCCAAGAGAAGAGAGTGAATGATCACAGACCGGCTGCCTTCACTCAATCTCCCCAACCCTCGTTCTCTACCTTCTCGTTCCCACATGGAGGACAAAACTTTTTTCCACTCTTGAGGGATCAACATGGGAGTAAACACTTCAACTCTCTCCCTTCTATTCTTGCTACTCTTCTCTAGGAAAGATGGGATTGTCTGGTGAGACAGGAGAGGCTTCAATTTGCTGGAGCTCTGCATCAGCTTGTGAGGTCATCTGCTGACTGACATGTTCTTTCCTGACTCTATGTGCCCAGCTCAAGCTTAGCCAGGTCTTCTTCTGGTTTTCTGCCTAGAGCAGAATCTCCCGAGAGCAAGAAGGTGGTACATGTATGTCATGCGGGGTCTCTGGTCCCACTCCCCACATAGGAATGCAGGATATGGTAAAGTCAAAAAGGAACATCCATAGAACCATACATAGGGGAGTCATAACACTACAGTCTCGCTGGCGGCGGGGTTGGAGACATAGGAAGCAGGAGCCACATGATCCGCAAACTGCCGTCCATTTGTCTCTGCCAACCAACCTCACTTGCTAGCTGAAATCCACCTCTCTGCAATCCGCAGTCCACACTCCGCCACACCACGCCATGCCAGGATGCCACACCACTACACCACTACACCACTACCCCTTGCTAGCTTAGCCATGGCAGTTGTATCAGTGGCTCAGGGCAAACCGGTAACATCCGATGGCCAACTAGTCACAGCTGATGACCATCTACTACCTGAGCCAGCACCTTTCTATGTGAGGCCAAGAGCCTGGAAACTGCTTTCTGGAGCTCTGTCCCCACAACGTAGTTGGGGATACTTAGTAGAAGTGGAAAGTTGAAGGCCCTGAGAGCTGCATTCAAGAAGGGCAGGGCCTCTGGAGAAGACTTCTGTTTCTGATCTGTCTCCATAAGTTCTTACATAAATCTGGACTGAAGAGCAGATGAGTGTAACACCCCCCCCCCCGCACCCCCAACATCAAGCATATTATTTCTAAAAAGCTTCGTGTGTGTGTGTGTGTGTGCGCGTGTGTGTGTGTGTGTGTGCGCGTGCGCGCGTGCGGTGTGATGTGAGAGGGACGTAGGGAGTGGTGGAGAGTTGGGGAGGACGCTAGGGATTTCATCTTCTTTTCCATACATTCAGAAATTTCTGGAAGACTACATTCCCAATACAATCCTAGTAACACTGTTCTTTCTGGGCAACATGTATCAAATCCTGGGATTGGAAAATTCCTCCTCTCCATGATGCAGTGTGGACAAAACCAACCCCCAACTTTGGTGCTAATCAAGCCAAAGAAATGCTACTGGCACCTCAAAGTATTTATCACCACAGTATTTCTGGCACCTTCCTCCTTGATGCTGTCTAGGAAACAAATGCACCCAGTTGAGAAGTCACAGTAGCCACTAAGCTTCTACTGCGTTCTTGCTGAGTCCTCCCCTTCATTTTTCCTCTCCCTGAGTACAGTCTTGTTCTGAGTCTCCTGTAACTCCACTTTCCTCCAACAGGAAGGACTCTGTTTACTGTACTACGTGTACCTGTGTCACGAAATTGAACCCGAGGTTCACACAGATACAGCAATAGAAAAGTAACCCATTAGAGAGATGTGTTGGGCAAAATGGTGGATAAAATGAAGTCTCTCGTACATAGGAAAGTGAACTAGAGGATTTACCAGACTGTCATATCATTCAATAATTTCTAGTGGCAGAAGAGGGGGAAAATCCTTCAAAATTCAAAATTACTAAAATAATATATTCATGTGTGCAGCTCACAATTATCTGTTTTGGATTTGACAAAAATAGTATTATAAAGAAAAAAATGAACAATGGGGAAATATACTTAAATTAATAGAAAGCACTGATTCAAAAGTATGAATAATCTATCAGTTGAATGCTTACATTAACACAGAATATGTATAATGTGGAATATAAGCCCGTCCATAAAAAGTCAGATTTATATGTATTAACGTGGAAAGATGCTCCTGGTATCAGTGAAAAAGCAAGTAAAACAGCACAACATATAAAAGATTGGAGCTATGGTTTAAATTCCATGGGGGATGTATGTATGTATAAGTATATAAATAAAGTATATGTTTACATATGTGCAGAGAAGAAAACAAATAAACTGTCAACAGAAGTTACCTCTGAAAAGTAATACTGAGTGTCTAGAGGGGTCAGATAGCCTTATATATTTTTCCTTCGTATGCTTTTGTTTTAAATTAGAGAGGAAAGATGGAAAAACACAGTACCACACATGGATATAGTTTCCTCTAGTTAAGCTGAGTTAGGAATATTAATAACATGACCAAATTCTTTCCCCATCAAAAGGAACCGTGTGACTCCGTAGCAGTGTAGCTTCTGCTATGTGGGGTATATTTTTGATGCTCTCTTCTGCATCAGTTTTTCTCTTTCTAACGTAGTAATTCCACTGGCATCCTAACGTGATAAATTATAAACCATGTATTTAAAACAAGTTTCCCTTGCTCTCATATCCCTCCAGCAATCACCCCATTTCTCTGCTCATTTTTTCATACTTCCTTACATCTTGTTTTCCCTTTAGTCTGCTCCAGAGCAATGTTTTATCCTCACCATCACTTCTCTTGTTCATATCACCAGTGATCACCATACTGCCAAACCTGATGACACTGCCCGCCTTCCTCTTTCTTGTCTGCTCAACAGAAATTAATAGGGGTGAGCATTTCCTTATCCTTGAAACACTTTGTTCATTTGACTTCCATGTCACCTACGACACTTCTTTTCAGGTACCAGCAGCTCCTTCTTGGCGTCCTGTACGGAATCTTCTTTCTTTTTCCTATTACCTAATGCTGGAGTTGCCTGGACTCAGTCCTTAGACCTCTTCTCTTCTCTACCCACACTCAGACCATACATGTTTACATCCGTCTCCATGGCTCTAAATACCGTGGGTTATAGTTCAGTTATAGGCCAGCTGTTGTAGCAAACCCCCAAATCACAGAAAATCAACAAAATACAAGTTTATTTCCTATTTAACAGCTTGATGCAGAATTTTCTGACATGTGAACTGTTATTTAATAAAGAATCCAGACTCTTATGATCAAAAGAGTTCTGTATGACTTTTTTCCTTTTGATTCCTAACTGACTTTTTTTTTGAGTTATTCTTTGTTAATTGAAGCATTATTACTAGCATTAATTATACGATTAAAGAGGTGGGTGGTCCCACATGAGCACGGCCTTAGCAGGAGGCAAGGTCTACATGAAAGCTTAGTGGTTGGAGTACACACAAACAAGCAGATCCTCTGGGAAGAATGTGGTTTGATTGGGGGCCAACTTAGTAGATGAGGACAGAGAGGCTACTTTCATTCAAGGCAAGGCCAAAGCTCTTGTGAATGAATATTCAAATCCATCTGACACTCACAATTTTTGCCATTTTCACAAGTATAAGTGGAATAGAAAGAGTACATGAATTGCAAACATATTTGTCAGGAAAGCAGAGAATGTATGTTATTTAGAAAAAAATGACCAAAGTTCAGATGGTATAAATTTAAGAATTAGTTCAGCAGCACAAGGATTGAGTCAACTTATTTCACGGCATAATAACAATAACTGAAATAACAATAAATATTAAAATATGCCTGTCTTCTAGATGTTCTCCAAAGCTTAAGACATGGAATTCTTACAACAATTCTATCACACAAGGAACTACATTCCCTTTATACAGGTGAGGAAACTGAGGGACAGAGTGGATACGTGGCTTGTCCAAGTTCCACAGGAAGCTATTAGTGGTATCTGGTTTCAAACCCAGGCAATCCAGCTCCCATGTTTCTGATCTTAAACACTATGCAATACTACCTCCAAAATATTAAGACTATGAATTTTCAAAAGGTGAAGAAGCATTAACAGTTATAGAAGTTACAGTATTACTATTTGTGAATGTGGGAAAATTAATATTTAATTCTTATGACCAATACACAGTGGCTTGTAGATATTTTATAAAATCTGCTTTAAAAGAAAAATATGGAAAGAAACAATCAGGTCACCTTCTCAGTAATGGTAATATTTTCAGTTGCTATGTTAATAAATAACAAAAACCAATTTAAAGTCCTTGAATCTCTGGAGTGTTTAGTCACCGATTAATGACTGAAGTTGAGTGTTAGTCCTTAGTAATATCATTATCAAAACAGCAAACATGGAATACCATATTTTTCCTATCTCAAGTACACAGACCATATCAGGGAAAGAATGCATCTAAATTCGCATCGCTAGCATAAAGCACAACCATCACTATGAAGCAGTAAAGCACAATAATCCAGAGAATTCACAGAAATTAAATGACCATGTTTCATGAGCTAATAATGCTGTCACCACAAATTCTACTACCCATGTGGTCACCAACATCCATCCTATCTACTTGATCTTCTTGCCCCATGAAGATTAGAAAAAACTAAAACTTGCTTGACTTTTTTTTCCCTTTAATTGTAGATTCCTTATTATAGAACTAAGGTACCCAGTCCATGACAGAACAGAGTGACAGATGGGGTATTCTAGCCTGACACATCATTATCCTGTTTTGTTTTAAAATGACTTTGCTTTATTCTACAGAAGTCTTATTAATGCCAAATGGATTCCTGGCAGACCCTTTCCAGCTCTTCCACAGACAAAACTATTTTGCGGCACTCATTGACTTCACCACTGCTCAGACTCAGCTGGCCCACTGCCTCTGGCCTCACTAGCTCTGGATCTGATGTATTAAACACCTGTCATTTGCTAGGTTCTTATCCAGATGGAGTGAGACTTTGGATCGTCCCTGCAGTATATAAAAATTTTAAGGGTATACAAACTCATTGAATAACATCCTTACAATAAAGAAAGTTCTCAATAATTCTTAATAGTTTTGAAAATACTGAAAAAGTGAAAAGACTATTAGAAAGTCATTGGTAATAATCTCACCAATAAGGAATTATTCCATGATATGGTTTTCTTTTTTCAAAAAATATAAGAATATTTATTCTCTCAGGAAAGAGCAAATCTCGAGCCCAGAGAGTACATTTTTTTTTCTTTTTTTAAATTATTTATTATTCTCAGTTACAGTTAACATTCAGTACTATTTTACATTAGCTTCAGGTGTATAGCATAGTGGTTAGATGTTTATATAATTTATGCAGTGATTCCCTAACTGGTCTAGCACCCACCTGGCACTGCACATAGTTGTTACAACATTATTGACTATATTATATTCTCTATGCTGTACTTTACATCCCCATGACTATATTGTAACTACCAGTAGTTTCTATTTCTTAATCCCTTCATCTTTTTCACCCAGCCCCCCAACTCCCCTTCCCTCTGGCAAACATCAGTTTGTTCTCTGTATCTATGAGTCTGTTTCTATTTTATTTGTTCATTTATTTTGTTCTTTAGATTCCACATGTAAATGAGATCATATGGTATTTGTCTCTCTCTGTCTGACTTATTTCACTTAACATAACACCCCGTAGGTGCATCCATGTTGTTGCAAATGATAAGATTTCATTCTTTTTTATGGCTGAGTAATATTCCACTGCATACATGGACCACGATTTCTTTATCCAGTCATTTACTGATGGGCATTTAGGTTAATTCCATATCTTGGCTATTGTAAATTGTGCTGCAATGAACATAGGGATGCATATATCTTTCTGAATCAGTATTTTGGATTTCTTCAGATAAATTCCCAGGAGTGGAATTGGTGGGTAAAAGGTAGTTCTATTTTGAATATTTTGAGGAACCTCCAAACTGCTTTTCTTAGTGGTTGCACCAATTTGCAATCCCCCCAACAGTGTTCAAGGGTTCCCTTTTCTCCACATCCTTACCAACACTTGTTTGTTGATTTATTGATAACCATCTGATAGGTGTAAGGTGACATCTCATTGTGGTTTTAATTTGTATTTCTCTGATGATGAGTGATGTTGAGCATCTTTTCATGTCTATTGGCGATATGCATGTCCTCTTTCAAAAAATGTCTATTCTGATCCTCTTCCCAGTTTTTAATTGGCTGATTAGTTTTTTTGGTGTTGAGTTGTATGAGTTTTTTTTAATAAATTTTGGATATTAACACATTATCAGATATATCATTGGCAAATATATTCTCCCATTCAG
Source organism: Rhinolophus sinicus (assembly GCF_057876585.1). Lineage (NCBI taxonomy): Eukaryota > Metazoa > Chordata > Mammalia > Chiroptera > Rhinolophidae > Rhinolophus > Rhinolophus sinicus. Next base: position 177,647,934 of record NC_142516.1, read on the forward strand.
TAGTCTGTTTTTTTCTTTTTGTTGATGGTTTACTTTGCTGTGCAAATCTTTTTAGTTTGATGTAGTATCATTTGTTTGTTTGTTTGTTTGTTTTTTCTTTTAGTTTCTTTACCCAAGGAGATAGATAAGAAAAATTATCACTAAGAGCAACATCAGAGAGTTTACTGCCTATGTTTTCTTCTAGGATTTTATGGTTTTAGGTCTTAATTTAAGTCTTTAATCCATTTTGAGTTTATTCTTGTATATGGTACAAGAAGATGGTCCAGTTTCATTTTTTTGCATGCATCTGTCCAGTTTCCTAACACCATTTATTGAATAAACTGTATTTACCCCACTGTATGTCCTTGCTTCTTTTGTCATAGATTAAATGACCATATAAGTATGGGTTAATTCGTGGGCTCTCTATTCTCTCCCATTGATCTATATGTACATTTTTATGCCAGTACCATGCTGTTTTGATTATTATAGACTTGTAGTATAGTTTGATATCAATTTTGCTCTTCTGTCTCAAGATTGCTATTGCTATTTGGGGTCCTTGTAGTTCCATATAAACTTTAAGATTATTTGTTCTAGTTCTGTGAAAAATGCCATTGGTATTCTGATAGGAATAGTATTGAATGTATAGATTGCTTTGGGTAGTATGAGCATTTTAACAATGTTAATTCTTCCTATCCATGAGCACAGTATATGGTTCCCTTATGGCTTTCTTTTAAGACTTCTATATGTACCTTAAATACCTATCTACTTTTATCTTCCATATTTGTTCAATACAAATATATTCTTCACATTAAACTTTTCTGTAAAAATATGAATGACATCATCACATTCCATTGTGTGGGTATACCATGTTTTACTTAGTTCTTTCATTATTATTGAACATCAAGTTTATAATTGTTCATTGGTGTAAATAAAACTATAATGCAAATCTTAAATATAGAAAACAGTCTTCCTTTTTTATTCTGTCTTTAATATTAATTAATAGTGTGGAATTAATAAAACAAACAACTAAACATTTTCACCTTTGCACGTCTTTTGTTACATGTTACATCTGTGTTCTGGAAAGGCTGTGTACCATTAAACACTCTCACTGGAAATGTACAAAATAACTCATCTACCAAAGCATAATCTTCTTCATGCATTTTCCCACATAACATTTTGCTGATTTGATGAGTGAACATGGTATCTTGTTCTATAAGCTTAAATCTATTTGATTACTCCTTTTGAGAAATAATTTTTCATTTTTATATTATTACTATGACTCTATCTGATTAGTTCTGTAGAGAATCTGCTCTGAGATATATTTATTCAACTTACTCTTTTCCTTCCTTTCTAATTCATTCAATTCAGCTCTAATTTTCTAATTTCATTCATTTGTTTTATTTCTGAGACTTATATAGTTGTTCCTTTTCTAAATCCTTGGATTTTAAGTCAATTTTATGAATTTTCTGTCATTCTGATAAATAACTTACTTTTTTAAAAATTAAAGTTTATTGGGGTGACAATGGTTAGTAAAGTTACATAAGTTTGAAGTGTACAATTCTGCAATACATCATCTATATATCACATTGTGTGTTCACCATCCAGAGTCAGTTCTCCTTCCACCACAAACAAAGAAATAATTTACTTTTAACAACAGCTTTGACATAAGGTATTTTGTATTCATGTCAATGTTTATTGTATATCTGACCACATGTGTTGATTTGTGAATGTATTTTTAAATTTTTATAATTTAGATATTGCTGATTTAACTTCCATTCTAATTTTATTGAATTCTGGTCATAAAATAGGCCTGTATAATTTCTATTGATCATCTCTGTAAATATTTCCAGAGTATTATAGGTCAATTCCTTATTAAGATAAAAAATGGCCACTCCCAGTCCCTCTCACCCAGTGAATTGACTTTAGAGCATTTACCACTTAGCAATTACATAATTCTTAGCTGTTCATCGGCTTATTATGTCCCCCTCACTATGCTGTTGGCTCTATAAGGATATCAACCAGGATGACTACTTTGTTCATTTGCTGATTCCCAAAAACTAATTATGTTTTTATGTTGGGAGTGGAAGAAGTAAGGGAAGAGTCCAAGGGTGGTCACAGGGTGAGGGGTGGAAAGAGACTGCTGAAAAATGCCATGACTGATAGTACATACACCCAAGAGATTGCCATGATGAAAAAGTCAATGTTAGCCTTAGGTAAGAGATCTTTGCATTGCCTGTCTTCTGCTTGGTTCTGACAAGCTAAGAAAAGAAGGCAGACGGTTGGATTGTCTTCATACCAACTTTCTGACTGGGTGTGCTGTTCCATTTCACAGGGCAAATTATGCATAAATCAAGGATTGATTTTTTTGTTTGCTCAGTGTGTGTGTGTGTGTGTGTGTGTGTGTGTGTGTGTGCGTGTATGTTAATGACAATATTTTGTTTTGTTGCTCTCTCTAAATTTATGTTCTCCAGTTTATAAACCTTCCAATCTAGCAATCAGTAACCTATTATAAAAGATTACTGTTACAAGTTTTAATTTTTTTTAAAGTTTTCATCAGTTTTCAGGGGATCATAATAAAAAGTTTGGATAGATTGCATTTAGAATTCCTAGTCTAACCCTGCTTTAACCTTAAATCCGGATTGGGTAGGATGTTACTTCTTATAGTTAGAATTGTATGCTATTGAGATAAGATTTCAAGTAATACGTTTGTTCTCTCATAAATGCACATGTCAGAGCATTATGCTGTCTCTTTACTCAACAGTTTCCATAAGTATGTCATTATCCACAAAAATTGGAAAATTCATTTTGATTTGATCTGTGAAGAAAGAAAAAATAACTTCTAGGGTGGATGAGGTGTCACTGCTTGTTATCACCCTTTCTTATGAAACACAATGGGGAATAAGTCGACCTGGGCACAGAATTTTCAGACCTCTCTTTAAGGAATCACTGCAATTACTAATGACAAAATAAGCCTTCTAATAATAGGCTTTTTTTTTTTTTTTTCTGATGGCACATTTTTCTTCCTCGTAGTGCAGACTGACAATATCAGTTTTGTTTTGTTTTTTCTAAAGAATTATCCTTGAGTTTCCAGATCTGTGATAAACATCACCCTTCTGGTTTCCATCTCCCAAAAGTATAGTAGGTATCCCTTTCTCTGTTCTCCCACAAAAAACTAGTCATATATTTTCATCTCCCTATTACTTACTTTCCTCTTTATATTATAATTGGATGCTCACCTGTCAATCTCCCCAGTGGGATTTATAGCCTCAATACTCCCCACAGAGCCTAGGAAATGGCAGCACTCAATAAATATTAGTAATTTGAGGAAAGGGAGGAAAGATGGCACAGAGGGAATGAAGGAAAGGAAGTGAAAGGGAAGAAAAAATGGATGATACAAAAATAGCTTGAATCAAATTTGATATTGTAAGTATGGGGGTGTCTGTGCATGCGTGTGTGCAGGTGTTGGTAAGCAGGAATTAACTCATACAGAACAAATTAAAATTATGAAAAGATCAATGACTATTCAGCCTTACAAATTCTGTCGTGGAGTTAGTAATGATCATTAAAGTATTCTAGTCCTTTGTAGAGAAGCAATTTTTACTGCCTTTTCCTCACTGCTGTATTAGTTGCTTTCTTTTTCTATCTAATCAAGAAAGGAATAGTAGATTGAATACATATATAGTAAGCACACAATAATATCTGCTGAATATTTCAATGAGCGAGTGAATGAATACCTAACAATAAATGAACCCAGAAGGCAGAAGTTAAATATAAAATCTTGTTTACTTGCTCAGAATTTTTTAAATGGGCTTGAAATACTTGAATTCATTAGGGAAGTGATTGTTGATGCTGTGATACTGCCAGGGATGTAGTTTGTAAAACTTTGTTAATTGTACAGGGACAAATTCACCATAATTGTCCTTTGTGTTCAAAGTGAAGGCTGTTGACAGCCATGTCCAGGTGTATTCTACACCAATAACTTTCGAGTCATTGGTTTGGCTCTGTTGTCTAAAAAGCAAAGGAGTTGTTAATTAGCAAGTGAGAATAACACTTGATTGACTCTACTAAATTAGATTTTGTTGACCTGCCAAAGGGAATTTGTCATTAGCATTTATTAGAAACACACACACACACACACACACACAGAGCCTCTAAAGGGCTTAAGCATCCTAGGTTGTTTGTGGTATTTTCTTCGCACTCGCTAACTGTAACAGAAAAGACAGAGCTTTGGAGCCAAAGGCTTATGGAAATAAATGTCAGTTCTTCCTCTTTCAAGTGTTGGCTCTGCGCACACTGCTAATGTCTCCGAGTTTCAATGTTCCAATATATAAAATAGCGAAAACAGTGATGTCAGTGTAAGACCATTATGAGATTCAAAGGAGATAATAAATGGAAAAGCCAGCCTGTGCCTAATATTATGCCTGGTATTTATTAGGTACTTGATAAATCTTTTTAAACAGATTAATCCTTTAGGACTAATCCTATCATTACAATAACTTTGAAGTTGAAGACATTTTTCTGACTAGGCTCACGAATTCATTTATTCAGTGTACAGGTATTAGGGAATATTGTATAAAAGACTTATATTTGATAGACACTGAACTATTATAATTCCTGTCTTCAAGGGGGTTATGATTCACTTAGGGAGATAAAATATGTGCACCTATAACTAAAATACTATGTGAAATACGATATGATTAGATCTTTTGATGTTTCTTTCCATAGATAGATCTAAGTATGTCCCCAGAACTAGTCTCTTTGATCAGTTGAATGTAAGTTTTTTAATCAGATATTTTTACTCGAATCACTTACTATCAGAATTGACTAGCCAAGTCACTCTAATAACTAATACATTAGCTGTCTATTGTAACAACAAACAACTAATCCCGTCTTTCCCCATTTATTTAAAATGCCAAAATTTCAATAGCTCCTTTTATTTTATTAGTAAAGATGTCTCCCAGTTAATAACACAAGCAATCTTGTAATAAGTAAATACAAAGGCACCCAAACTAGATTTGCTATTGAGATTTTTTTTATTCACAGTCAAATATCATCCCATGATGCATAAAAGGAAGAGATTCATGTTAGTGCTGGGATGTCAAGCAATATTTTGTGAACGGGGTCTTTTGTTACTAAAGTAAATGAAAGGGAAATATAGATGAGGGAGTGGTGAAGGAGAAGGATGAATTGACGTTAAGGGCGATAGATAAGCTAAGAATGAAGAGAGAATGGTGTAGGCTATGGTTAAACATAGTCACTCATATGTGGATGCTTAGGCAAACAGAAACATGATTCGAGCATTATATAGGAATGCCAGTGTGTCACATTAAAATTTTGAACTGCTATCATACTTGGTTGCCCCCCCAAAAAAAGACTGCTTCATAATTTAGTTGTATAACTATCATTCAATAGTTACTATCATTTAATTGTTACATTTTACTGAATGTGGTATTCATTAGAACTTGTAATGTTTACCTCAAATAACTAAACAACTGAAAGATTTGCAGTTAGGGTCTATTTTTTTTTCTAAAATGAACAGTAGGTAATTTCTGCTTTTTAGAAAGAAGCTAGACTACCATTAAAGTATGGACAAGCTCTCGTGCTTTACTTAGGAGTGTAATATTTTAGTCATTCTCTTCACCATCCCTTACAACACCACTCAATAATCCTGTGCACTTATGAAAGTTATTTAACTTCACTGAACCTTAGTGTCTTCACTTATAAAGTGGAGATAACGCCTGTCCTTTTAAATGTGAGATAATATCTGTTAGTAACCCAGGAGTATTACATGCATAAGTACTGTTATTATTAATACTACTGCTTGTTTGCTATTGCTTTACTCTTCACTGGCCATTAGAGACAGTTATCTGACTCCTCTCTCCTACTCTGGAGGATATCATTCTGAAGACACATAATTATAAACCAGAGCTCCAGAGGCAAGCTTCTTATAAATTATAAAATTCAATAAAATGCAAAGGAAAAAACACAATGCGAAAGAAACTGCTCCTTAATAAACATTGGTACTCTCTGAGCCTTGAAAAATGAATAAAAATTTAAGCCATCATCCTTCCATAAAAACCTACAGAAGTGATTCTATACTAGAGCTATGGAAAGACAAAATCAGTCCTTTGTGCTAGTTTAATCCAGATCTAAGGCCAAAATATACAATGTCTAAATCTAGAGGGGCAGTAGCAAGTAATTTCAAGCTACAAAGTTAGCTTGAAGCTAAAAAAATAGGTCCAAGTGCAAACAAAAAAAAGGTTTAAATTTAATAAGTAAAGAACTTTTTGATACAATACAATTTTTATAATAAAACAAGCACGGACTGCTCTAGGGATAAAGAAAAGCATTTTTATTTATGTAATATCTACATATTTGTTTAGTGACATTAGAAACTTTATTTGTGATAGTCACCTCACAGAACCCATAGATTTTCTTGCATGCACATTATCAAAAGACACTTTAGTCTTTTAATAGCAGTTATATTCTTTTAACAGCAGGTATATTCCACTTAGAATATATGAGGAATTTTTCAGCTTTACTTGCATTTACCATTATATAAGCCTGCGCACTGAAAGGCAGCTTTAGGCAAGATGCAGGCACATTGTTAAGAAGCTAAAAATAAAGTTGGGAGGCAATAATACCGTATTTTTTTAGAACTTGAACCAAGCACATCTACAAAGCAATAATAATCAAATATAACAAGCACTGCTACTGTCTCTAAAAAGGAAAGCACAGCATGTGCTGTGGAATAGTACCAAACAAATAAATAGATTTTCTGAAATCATTAGACATACACAACACTCAAATATACGCTGTACACAAGAAACTGACCAAGAGGTCACGTGTATTCCAATCACTGAAGCTAGCTAAAGGCTCACTTAATTGATATAACCTCAAAAGACTTCTCCTCCAGAGTGCTGGGGACATGATGAGAACCTTTCATATCAGTACTTCATTCACTCCAGGACAATTTTTTATGAGCGTGAGAGCTGCCTCTCAGGGAACAAACACCTCAGCTCCTACCCCGTATGTTCTGCTGTCTCATTGCTGCTTCTCCTTTGTACAATCCAGCTATGGCTGCTCTCTACCAATGAGGAAAAAAGACCGGTATTAACTAGTTTCAACCAAAGCTTGCTACTCCTCTGCTCTACTCGTAAGGAGGCTGCAGGAGCAACAGTCATCAGAGAGAGACCTCAGCAGCAGTAAAGTATGATCCCTAACTCCTCTGATTACACATCGTTCTGTGAGCAACTGAGGATAGACTCGTATTAAAGATGGAAATGTGGCTTCTATTTAGAAATGCGCCTACACTACCAGAACCTTACCCTAAAGAAACAAATCTCCATTACTTAAGTACCTGAATATCCTTGAAGAGAAAATGGTTACATATTTTCAACACTAGATACAATGGATACTATCCATTTATCCACCTACGTGATTTCTAATTCTCACACTGGCATTGTACAGCTCCGAGGAAAGCATAGGCACACACATAAAAACCCTTGAGAAAACGGTCCCCGTTGTTATATGTGTGTAATTTCTATTCTAGAAATGCTACCATTATGGCATTATGTAAGAAGCAGATACAATTGTGTCTGTCATAAAAAGACATAATTCACTGTGACAAAAGCTAGCTCTCGTTTTCATTAATTTATTAAAAATTATAATATTAATTGAGAGCTTTCCATGTGCTATAATGCCAGAATATATTACTGATATTGTTCAACTATGAGTAAAACACGTACACATACAAATATATTTAAAAAACCCTGTAAAAAAAATGCCCTCCATTGTTATATGTGTGTAATTCCTGTTATATAAATGGTATCATTATTCTGTTATACTAAAGATAGAGATAATCTGGGCTTGTCAAGATAAAGATATTAATATAATTCACACTGAAGTGAGCTAGATCTTACATTCATTTATTCATACATTTAAAAATAGTTACTGAGAACCTTCGATCAGCCCAGAGCAGCACGCAGTCCTAGAGAGTACAATATGGAACTAAGTGCAAAGGGATGGTCAGAATTTAAACCGGCAGCTGCTATCTATGGGGCTGAGTGCTCAAGGAGAGGAGGAAAGTGGTGCTGTGGTGGGACCCAGGCCCATGAAGATGAATCTGAAAATACTTCCTTATGGACTTGATATCTGGTTCAATAGGAAAGTGAGACAGTGTCCAGCAAAGAGAACAGCATGTATGAAAGTCCTAAGGTAAAACAGAGTGACTTCTAGGAACAGAGAGAGAATGTCGATATGGCTGGACTAAAAAGTGGTCAGAAACAAGGCAGCAGAGATCAGCAGGGGCAAATGTGAAGTTCTTCGATCCTATGATGTGGGGTTTGAATTTTATTTCAAGGGCTAGCGGTTCAAGAAAGTGGTCTAATCGGGTGAGTGACAAGATCAAATTGGCATTTCATCCCTCTGGTTGTGGTTAAAGAGTTAATTGGAAGAAGGTCATCCTAGAGTCAAAGAGACTGGGTATGAAGAATCTTAACATTTAGTTAGCATCTGTAAATGAGGTGGCTTGAGCTAAAGTCGTTACGGTTAGGATGACAGAAACATATGGAGAGGTAACTAGATGGGAAAGTCAGCAGGACATAGAAAAATATGCACACAGAAGATACAGGAGAAGCAGAGTTCAGGATGGTACCCATCTGAATTGGAAAACTCTGAGAATGGTGTTACCACCTGACCAGACAGTACCGTGTTTCCCCAAAAATAAGACCTAACCAGAAAATAAGCCCTAGCATGATTTTTCAGGATGACATTCCCTGAACCTAAGCCCTAATGCATCTTTTGGAGCAAGAATTAATATAAGACCCAGTCTTATTTTCGGGGAAACATGGTAGCACAAGAGGAGAGGTAGGTTTAGGGGACCAAGAAATGGTAAGCTGTGTTTTAAACTTGGTGAAGGAAGATGCCAATAGACATCTAAATAGAGATATTCAAAAAGATATCCAAGTGGTAATATGGGTCTGGAGTTCAGAAAAGGGTCTCATTTTGAAATGTAAATATGAGAGCAATCTGCACTAACAAGTGTGTGATGTCACATGAGGGGAGGGTGTAAACAAAAGAAGAGAACGCCAAACGTTATCAGCGTTTTTAAGGAAAGAGATAGCCACACAGGTAGCTGAAAGGTGGTCACGGAGGGAGAGGTGTAGTTTTACAGAAACCAAAAAAAAGACTTTGCTTAAAAAAGGAAGATGTAATTTGTACTATCAGTTGCTACTAAGAGACCAAGAAAGATGAGCACTGGGTATGTCCACCCTCAGAGAGGTAATTTCTGGTTAGGTGAAGTCAGTTCCCAATGGAAATGAGTTAAGGAGAAAACTGGAGAAGGAGAAATGAGAGTGAGTTCTTACACCAGGTACTGTTTAGAGGAAGAAATTTTTGTTTTGTTTTGCTTTGTTTTGTTTTGTTTTCAGACAAAATACTGGAACTGATTAAAAGACCTAGGCAAGAAGTAGATACTCTTCTAGACAAGAACTCTGTCTTATCTCTGAAGGTGTCCATTCTCCATGGATCTCTTGCATCTTTACATGTCTTAAAAGCAGACACACTGACTTACCTGTTCCAGACATTTTTCAGGGATACTTGTACAACAAACAGAGCTGGATAATACTCATAGAAAGAGTATCTTTCTCCACAGCAAATGGCAGGCATACTTACTGACCGTTATAAGATATTTGGGTTCCATAAGTTTGGGGTTTCTCTCTTACAACACAATGAATGTGCAGGTGTCACCTGGCCCTCTTCATATCTTCTAGTGGAAATTGTGTCTCAGGGAACTGGCACAGACACACAAAAAAAATGCTAACACTGGCTACTGCTATTACTGTCAGTAATATAGTTCTTTGTCTCTGGTAGAGGAATTTCATAGCTTCAGTATCAATGAAACTATGGCAAGCTAAATTGTTAGATTATAAGCACGGAAAAAATTTAGATTCTTTACAATTCTTCATGGTTTAACTATTTATATGTTAGTCCTGGTCCCACTCAGAACTTTGACTTTCTAGGACCTATGCCAACTAAAAAGTTAGAATAAAATTATTACTATAGAAAGAAAGTGCTTATGTTTTATGTTGTATTGTCTCAAACATACTGTCAACTCCAATGGAAGCTATAGACCAGCAGCATAAATTAGAAAAATGAGAATGTGTCCTGCACAACAGTGACAAGCTTGCGGGACAATATTTCTTAGTTCTGCATTTGAGCACATCACTTAGAGTGCATATTTCCTGATTATGTTCTCTCTGCATACATATACACAGCAATAACTGCCGTGCTGTCATTTTAATGCCAAGTTACCTATAGGAAACAGACATATGATTTTGGTAAAACACCACAGGGTGAATAATTTATGAATGATGGAGGCTCTTTGGAAATGCATCATAATTCTTAAAAGAATGCTATCTAATCTAAAGATGGATATTCCTTTTTAAAAATTGAAATATATGATAGAATCCTTTTAAGGGATCAAATAGAATCCAACTATGTCTTGAGTTAAATTCAACACTGACTGGGTAAATTGAAGTTGACTTGAATAAGTCACTTACGCTAGCTGGGAGCTTTGTTATAAAGTTATCTCAAGTTTTCTTTAACTTAGAATCTTTCAATACCTTCTAACAGGTATTGTGTTTCCTTATATAAGTACAGACCCTATCAGGCTAAAAAGTACAGAGAACAAACAATTCATGTTGATCTGCATTTCATTAAGTGTTCAATAAACAAAACAGCAATTGAAGACAAAATAAAGCTAAAAGAACACAGAAGGGGCATGCGTATATATTTAGGCCAAAATAACATAATAATAAAAAGACGCTATTCACATTAAAATCATAATGAACAGAGCAGATATTACCAGGAAAAAAATAACAAGAAAGATGAGATGTTTGTAATCTTTAATGTCTATTGAGACGATCATTTTATGCAGATTTTGCAGATTGCTCTCTATCAGAGAGAACTTGTATCAGGTTCAACAAAGGGGGATGAGTAATCAATTAAATATTTTCGATGAAGAGTAGAAGGGAAACTTTTTTAAAATCATATTCTTTTGCTTGTACATATTTATTTTATTTTATTATTATATTAGTTTCAGGTATACAACACAACATAATGATTAGACATTTACACCCCTCACAAAGTGATAACCCCATCAAGTCTACTACCCCTCTGACATCATATATACCTGTTTAAACTCTAGGAAACTCTGGACATAATCACTGCCAAAAACATGATGTCCTAAATTCTAAGTAAATTTTCAAAGATATTAAGTAAAGGTAATGCAAACATCCCCTCCAATGAAAAGCCACAGCTCAAGATCAGACACATCTATGCAAGATTTTCAGTTTTTATTTTTGTGAAAGCTCTTTTTGGAATGTAGTCGTTAAATACCACAAATTTCTACTCAGTAGAGCATCTGAGCGAATCCTATAGGTGCTGAGAATACCATAACCCTGGATTACTACTGATGGCCGTCTGAACAGAAACAGCATTTAACATAAACTATTGCCATAATAATTATTCTTCTTCACAATTTATAGTTTCCATTTGTTATTATAAATATAGTAGTATGCCAATATGTGGAATTTTTTTCTAAGTCACCGAACAACACCTTTAAAACACTCATAGCCCTTTCCAAACTCCCAAATGGTATCTTCCAAATAAATTGATCAGTATAGGAAATATTTAATGATCACACTTAAAACAGGTAAGTTGATCACGGATTATAGAGAGAAGACAAGTTGTAAAGAGAGTAATAGCTATACTCACAACTCTTTTAGAAAATTACACACTTAAGTCCACAGGATCCAGAGAAAAGGACAATCTAAGGATGGCATGGATAGAAACTTCCTTCCATTTCACCTGTGACAATCTCAAGTGGTTCAATTACCTAGTGTGTGTGTGCCAAGAAGTGAAAATCTCCACCTCATTGTACTGAAGAGAAAAACAAAGTGGCCAACTCCTACTTTAGCTGACAGTGTGGTCTGCAGTATCAGAGCAAAAGTATTGGGCTTGTTCATTCTCTAAGTTCCTGAGCAGTCTGATTTGCTTTTGCCCACCTTGTCCATCTGTTCTATTATCTTTTCATCACAGAACACTGTTCTGAGGAATGGACAAACACCATTAACTGAGAACAAACAACCAAGGAGCTGCAGTGGTTATCCATGAAAAAGTGGTTCTGTTGGTGTGTGTCTGTGATGTAGTGTGCAGGTGCATGAGTTTTGGGGTGTACATGTGGGGGGAAAAGGGCAAACTTTTCATTGGTTCAGAGAGAAGTTTATAGGAAAGTGGTTAACATTCATGATGGAAAATGTTATAATATTTAGCCAGGAGAACAGCTTGGATGAATCATTTAGCCTATTTTCATCACATCTTCCTCCAACATAGTTATAGTTACATATTTTTAAATCTTCAGAAAATAACCCTCAATAGTTCCACCACGATGTTTCACAGATGGCAAAGGCAAAGAATTTATGCCAAACTTTAAAATCCTACTTGACTTTATAAGCATACCCACTTATCTTGACCTTTAGAAAACCACAGAAAAATTACTCAGCAGTACCCTTAAAATATATTTCTACAGTTACTAATGTATCTAAGTTATCATCAATACAGAGAGAAAGTATGGTGTACGGAAAAGAACAGGAATTAAGGTTTAAAAAGCTGAATTTAAGTCACAGCTCCAACAGTTACTAAGAGAACTGGGGAAGTCACAATTTAATTGAACCTGTGTTGTCTTAGCTGTTACTTGGGGCTACTGAAATCTTTATTAGTTACTACAAAGAGATGTGGTTTCAAATGAGATAGTGAAAGTGACAAAGCTTCCAAAGGTCTTTAACACTTTAAATCTTTCATCATAGAAACCAGTACTTTTCCAGCCAAATACAAATTTATCATCCACACAGCAACATTAAAAATTTCTTCCTGAGAATGCTTATTTTAAAATTGTATCTAAAAAATAAATATAAAGAAGCTAGCTTAACAAAATATTCTGATGCATAGTAGATGCTCAGTAGGTGCACGTAAAGCCACGGTCCCAGCACAGATTACATAGCAGATCCTCAATAAACAAAAATTATTGTTAATAATAGTATTAGAAGTAATAGTAATATGACTACTCAATTATGTTTTTGCTTTATTTATAGGCAAAAGAATAGGAACAAATGATTTATTGATCACCATGTATACCAGACACTTAACACTTGATATCATATGAAACACCTTAACACCAAGAATTAGATATTTGTCTCCTCATTTTGTAGATGTAGAAATAGAGACTAGACATGGAGACAACCAAAGTGTCCTTAGATAGATGATTAGATAAAGAAGACGTGGTACATATACACAAGGGAATACTATTCTGCCATAAGAAAAGATGAAATCATGCCATTTGCGACGGCATGGATGGATCTTGAGATTATTATGCTAAGCAAAATAAGTCAGACAGAAAAAATCGAGAACCATATGATTTCACTGATATGTAGGATGTAAAACTGAAAACAACAAAGGAACAAGACAAACAAATAAAGAAACAAAAACTCATAGACACAGACAATAGTTTAGTGGTTACCAGACAGTAAGCGGGAGGCGGTAGATGAGGGTAAAAGGGATCAAATATATGGTGATGGAAAGAGAACTGACACTGGGTGGTGAACATACAAGGTGATATATAGATGATGTAATACAGAATTGTACACTTGAAACCTATGTAATTTTACTAAAAATTGCCACCCCAATAAACTTTAATGAATGAAACAAAGGAAGGAAGGAAGGAAAAGAGGGAGGGAGGGAGGGAGGGAGGGAGGGAGGGAGGGAGGGAGGGAGGGAGGGAGGGAGGGAGGAAGGAAGGAAGGAAAGAAAGAAAGAGAAAGAGAGAGACTTGGACAGGTTTTATAAATTGCCAAAGGCTCACAGCTCAAACCAAGTTATGTTCAATTCCAAAACTGCCTATGTTCAATTACAATCTATTGCCTCCCAGAAGTTCAAAGTTAAGCCTCATATTCTTAGAAAAGCATGGGTGGTGATGAATAAATATGTATACCAGGAAGTAATCCTATTTCTGCAAACTCTTCAGCCATTTACATGGGCTTTAAAATTTTTAACACCCATCCTCTCAGATTCTTAAAACACACTGAGGTATGAAACAAAATGTTAATTTTATTTGTTAAACAGAGATTTAATGTTTGATTTCTTTAATAAATTTGAAGAAATGGTAATGCATGCAATTAAAATGTATTTTGTTAAAAAATTCCATTACTGTATTAAAATGCTTCATTAACAAGAACTACATTTTCTTACACATTTAGCATATTTAAACTGTTTTAACATGTCCTTGTCAATGTTGTCCTACTAATTATATTCCAAAAATGATTATTTCTCTAAATAGCCCATAATTATTTTTAAAACTGAGTAAAGAAAACTGTCCTTGGAGTGTCTCATCTTTTGCTCCTGACGCTCTTTGTGAAATTATTGAGATTGAGATGCATACTCAAAGCATTAAAGATTGTATCAGGACTACTTTCAACAAAGGTAACAGACTGGGCTCCCATAATTCTAATTACTCTAGTATCATATTTCTGGAGAGCTGTAGTTTATCTGTTTTATAAATTCTTCGTATTTACAATTACTACAATGATATTTGTGTTTGTCCTTTATCCTTATTATTTATGAAGCCCTCCTGGTCATAGACTGTTCTTAACCTTCTTTATAAATTAGCCCAGTTCTTTTTACATTTTGCGTGCTATATTTGTACCCACAAGTTCTTAATATGTATTTTGACTAGGCACTTACCATTGCAATTTCTGGATAAAATATTTACTCATAGACAATTCAAATGTAGTCTTACTACAAAATAGCTATGGAAAATGCACTTATGGAAAGCAATACATTAGCAAATTCAATTCAAAGCAGTTCTTTTAAGATCTAACCAAAAAAATCTAATTACTTTTTTTAATACTGAGTCTTTAAGAAAACTTGTAACACAGAGAAAAAGAAATTGTCATTTCGACCCCAGCCTAGCTCGGCTGCTGTTGGCTCTTGAACAAAAGGGGATTCTATTGTCCATTTCATCCTCGTGTGAACTAAAAGCCATTCTCAGCTTTCACCAATGTGCACTATTTCTTACCACTGAACCTTATTTGATTTTGTTTTATTTTCAATTACAGTCTCCTTTAATCTAAAGTAGTCATTACTTTCCTTCTTTTAGCATCTGAGTAGATCCACTTACAGACAGAAGCAATTTCAGATTCAGATTCCCCCCATCCAGTCAAAGGCATGAATATCATACATGTCCTCAGGTTCCACTGAATCGCTGACTCACTCAGATGTGCGCACAGTGCGACAGCTAATATTAGGGCTGACTTATGCATTACCTTTGGCCATACACATTGTTCAAAAACAGACAGGCTAAAATAAGGACAGATTTGCAAATTTTCATAGATAATCATATATCCATTCTCATTCATACACCCACACGAGTCTCTTCTAGGATACCCAAAGCAGAAGGCAAAAAAAAAAAAAAAAAAAAAAAGAAGAAAGACAATATTTATGCAAGAGAAAAAGTAATCTATTAGGACGACTACCCGACTTATCTGGGGAGAAACTGCATATGAGGTATGACAATTAAGTTCATGAACTTGTTGCAATTATGTTGCTAACCTTTTTTTGATATCTGAGGGATTATTCTTTATGAATTTGTACCAACTGGACAAACAGTTAACCAAGTTTACTATCTGGAAGTGGTGAAAAGGCTGCATGAAAAAGTTAGACAACCTGAACTTTTCGCCAACAATTCATAGCTCTTGAATCACGACAATGCAGCAGCTCACAGGGCACTGTCTGTGAGGGAGTTTTTAGCCAGTAAACAAATCACTGTATTGGAACATCCTCCCTACTCACCTGATCTGGCCCCCAGTGACTTCTTTCTTTCCCCCAAAATAAAGGAAATATTGAAAGGAAGACATTTTGATGACATTCAGGACATCAAAGGTAATGCGAGTACAGCTCTGATGGCCATTCCAGAAAAAGAGTTCTAAAATTGCTTTGAAGTGTGGACTAGGTACCGGCATCAGTGCATAGCTTCCCAAGGGGAATATTTCGAAGACGACTGTAGTGATATCCAGCAATGAGGTATGTAGCACTTTTTCTAGGATGGGTTCGCAAACTTAATTGTCTGACCTCATACTTGTGAGGAGTTTTCCTTCTAAATCCTCATGACACTGTAAAATTCTTTAATGATATCTGCCATATTGTTCTGTATTATAGTTCTTTACTTATCTGTCCTATTCCTAGAATTATCTAAATATTAACTGAAGTGAGAAGTCTCAGATTCTGCAAGTGGCTGGGTTTCCAGAAGCCAGTTCTTGTCAGCAGCTTTAGCACACGAAGCAAAAGGGAACTGAAATCTATTTAGTGACAGGAGACACAAGAAAAAAGGAGATGTCCAAAGCACCATCTCTAAAGGTTGATATCAAGACTCAAAACAAAGAAGAGGTAGACTGAGAAGGCAGAACCAGACAAGTTTTCCTGAGACACTGGTGCAGCAAAGGAGGAACATTTTAGAGAGTGTCACTGATGTCCCCATGGGCAAGCAAGCATCGATTATGAACACTGATGTTCAGACACTGTGTAGCCTGTAAACGTTTAAATGTCAAGGATGCTATAAGTCTGACTCATCTTTCAAAGCCAGCTCAAATGTCACCTCCTCTGTGAAGGCTACTCTGACACATCCCGTGTCAGAAGTAATTTCCCGCTTCTTATGTTCCCACAGCATTTTGTTTGTGCCACTAGAATCGCCCTTACTTACCTTTTATATCCAAATGTTGATTTTGTGCATCTTCCACTAGAGTTCCTTGAAGTCTAAGATCATATCTTGTTCATATTTTTATCTACTGAGCATTACAAGATTGGTATAGAGGAGGCAGGTAACAGATGCTTGTTAGATTGGTTTGAGGTCCCTATCATACACAGGGATTCGGAAAAGTTTAATTAGATTAGAACAGAAAGGACTAAATACAATACAATAAATTGAATATATGAAATTCTGATCCTACATGCTGGGAGGATTGAGGCAGAAATAAAGAAAACAGGGGTCATCAAGGTAGATGAAAACCAGCCGTGGACAGTAAAGAAGCGTACAGGCTGTTTGAACTTTGGTAGCCTATCTTGGGAAGGAAGCCAACACGGAAAAAATAAAGTTGAGACTCATTCAGTAGAGATGATAATTTAACCTATAGGACCAAATTAGATTGCCAAGGGGAAAACATGAGTTGAATGGTAAGGGCGAAATTTTAAGAATGCCTATAAATACAGGGTGAGAGGAAGAAAACCTCCAGTACATGAGGCAAAGGAGAAACCCAAGAGGTGGGAAACAAAACAGAATAATGCCTGATTATGTAAACCTAGAAAGCCATTTTCAGAAACAATAAGGGCGGAAGTGCCATAATGCAAGGGAGTGGCTTTGGAACTCTGAAGCTGGGAAGGGAGCAAGGAATTTGAGATGCGAGGTTGAAAAGAGATAAACAGAAGTGGAAAATGTCAACTCATAAAAAAGCTATTGAGCCATAGTGAGAAAACAATTATCTTGAATAAAGGTATGAACAGTATAAAGAATATACTGCCTTTTAATTTTACAGATGGCACTACAATAACTAGATACATATCCTGTTTCTGAAATTAAAACACAAATAGTACGTGCAGAATAGGGAAAAGGCCAATGTGTAATGGTGTTTCTGCAGCCCACATTCATGTTGTCACAATGAATGGTATTATCGATAGTTATGGCTACTGGTCACAATAACAAAGTCACTCAAATCCTGTCTTTCATCTCCCCTCCAGCCCTCACACAATTATGTCAGGTGTCCATTCGTCTGCATTAACAAATCCACTCTGCTTCCATGTGGCATCCTATTTACTTTAGGTTTTTTTTTCTGCAGAGGAACTCCCCAGAAAAGGAGATAATAAAAATCACATTGTTTTCCCCTTTTCAACTTGAACTCTCTCAGTTAATGCCGACCATCTTCACAGATCCAGAAGGAGTCTGGTCATCTCCTCCAGAGAGAGCCTAGAATTTCCTATGCTGGCTTTAACTCTTACAAACAAAGAGCCTTGAATCCATTAAGCTCTTAAGATCCACTACGGCCACTCAAGTCCACTAAGGCTCCTGTTCCCTCTTTCACTCAAGGTACCTTGTACCTTTATGAGGACACTTGGCTGTTCCAGTACAGCACCGTGTGATGGTGTGAGGAGCCCTTGAAATTGCAAAAGCAACTTCTCCCTCTTCCTCTCCCTCTTTACCCTTCCTGTTACTGTATTGCTTGCTTCTCATTAAATATCTGCCATGTACTTCAAATACCAATCAGAGTATTTTAGTGAAATAGCCTTTCCAGGTGGTATTTACCACCCTCCCTCTCCCTAGGATGCCATGTAAGACAACAGGGGTCTATGGTGATAAGCCTGGATGCTAGTGCCCTGTCATCATAACCATCCCTCGTTTTTCAATATTAAACACTGTAATCGGAGTGATTGTCATGTGTCCAAGTTGGACCGTTTCTTCCCTTGAGATGATCTTTGTTTTCCAGAGGCTGCTTTTCAGCCACCTCATTCCTTCTTCTCATCAGGTTCACACACATCTTCATCCTAAGTGGGCAAAGGCTAGTCTCAAACTGAAGACTTTTTTTCACTATGCACAAATGCATAAAAGGTTATGCTCTTTTTGTTTCATCTATTTTAAAATGTTCCTGTTTCAATGTTCCTAGTGAATAATTGACACTAATAGGAAAGAAGTGACAGGTGACAGAAAGAAAGCTTGTAATAAAACACAGCAAAAGAAAATTATGCTAAGTTAACTCCCAATAATGTGACTAAATCCTTTCTGTGACCCTTTATTAACTTGTCCTACAACACTGTAGTTAAATTAAAATGAGCAAATTTTTATTGAGTGCTGTAGTCATCTCATCTTTCCAGTCACAAGAGCACGATGTTTTCTGGTTGAAGATCATTCATTCATTCCTTCATCCCTTCACTCATTTAACAACAAATGTTTCATGCTCATGATGTTCCAGGTAGGTATGTACATAAGTAACGGCAATAAGAGAGCTAAGGGCAGATTAGCAGTTTGGATCAGGACCAAGGGGAGTAAGAAAGAGAGTGTCATCAATTCTGCTTGGTTGAGCACGGAAAAGCTTAACAGAGGAGAACACACATGAGAGTTGGTCTTGCAGGATGAAAATCTTAGAGTCTATCAGGGGAACAATAAGGAAGAACATTACAGGCAGAATCAAAGTTTATGAAAGGAATGAAATAACGAGAGGCTTGTTCGGGGAACTGTAAATAGTTCCACATACTTGGAGAGTCCCAGAAACCACAGATTGTGCTGTCAGAAAAGCTGGATTTGGACTTAGCTCTGACATTTACGACCTATGTAACTGAGATCCAGTCACTTAACCTGTCAACACTTCTGTTTTACTGATTTGAAAAATGAGAATAATGGTGTTCACCTCAAGTTTGTTTTTTAGAATTGAATAAAATGCAGCCTTTTATAGAGTCTGCCACAGTTCCTGGCACATGGAAAATACCCTATCATTGCAAACAGTTGTCATGGCCGATATTGTCGTCATGACTGTTGCTGCTGTTAGTATAGGGGGAAAGAGGAGAAGAGCAAGTCAAAGAAGGGAGCAGGGATCAAATCACAGAGGACTGGACGTGCCGCTAAGAAATCTGACCAGATTTCTAATGTTAATTTCACTGATGATAAGATTTTTCAAAACTGAATAAAAGCTACCCAATTTAAACTTCTAATTATATATATATTTTAATCAATCTTCAATATCTTTCCTGATCCCTCCCTAGTGACACATTCTTTCAACTGTTGTTTTTTCTTTTATGATTAGACATTAATTTTAAGTGTTTTCCACAGATGCACAAATTAATTTTCATTTGCATCTTTACTTGTAGTCATTTCTATGACTAAGGAATTAAAATTTCAACTTGACAATTTTACCATAAAACCTCTCAAACTTTTTTCTTCATCTTAGGTTTCTAATTAAACTCACTTGCTTCAATGATTAGCAGTTACTAAAATGGAAAAAATATTATTTTATACACATGCTTTAGTGGAGCTACAAGACCGAAATAACTATATTAATTATGGGATATAAATAGAGCTTTCATTATACGTTGTTAAAAAAAAAAAAAAACACTTGTTTTTAAATATCCTATACTTTTAAAATGTTGACAGATATGCTGGTCTAACCAGAAAAAGAAGTTATGTGTGGAAGCTATTAGGCAGATATTTATGCATGAAAATGAATTTTAGTCTGAATAGCATACTGTAAAAGTGTATGAATTTTAGTCATTTCCATAACTCTCATCAATAATATATTTGCATTGTCAAATCCCTCCTACTGAAGTAATAAACACTGAAAAATTCATCAGACATAAAGATGTTTGAAGAAAAATGTATAATCTAAAGTAGCTCTCCTTTGCACACTGAATATGCCAAAATGTTACCTTAAAACCTTTCTTGTAGTAAAATCATTTTAAAATATTTTTTTGGGGGAAAAAAAGAAAACTCATAGAAAAAAAGATTAGATTTGTGGTTACCAGAGGCAGGGGATGGGGGCAGGGGAATTGGAAGAAGGTGGTCAAAAGCTAAAACTTCCACTTATAAGATAAACAAGTACTAGGATTGTAATACACAACGTGATATCTACAGTTAACACTTCTGTATGATATATATTTAGAAGTTAAGAGAGTAAATTCTAAGAGGTCTCATCACAAGGCGAAAAACTTCCAGTTTTCTTTTTTTTTTTTTGTATCTACATGGAGATGATGGATGTTAAAGTTACTGTAGTAATCATTTCATGATAGTATATGTAAAATCATTATGCTGTACACCTTAAATTTATACAGTCATGTCTGTCAAATACATCTCAATAAAACTGGAAAAATATTTTTGAAGACTAGCCTTTTCTTGGGATTAAGAGAAATGAACATTCAAATATTAAAGAATTTATAACTCTTTTTTGACTCTTTATTGAGATATAATACATAAAATTCACCCATTTAAAGTATACAGTTGAATAGCTTTAGAATACTGACAGAGTTGTGCAACCACCACCAAATTCTAAACTTTTCACCACCTCATTACCCTGTATCCATTGTATTCACTCCCTATACCTGCCTCAGCCCTAAGCACTGTATCTACTTTCTGGCTCTATAAATTTGCCTCGTCTGGATATGTCAGATAAATGGAATCATGCAATATGGGATTTTGTGATTGGCTTCTTTCACTTAGCATGTTTTCAAGATTTACTCATTATGTAGCATGGATCAGCAATTTATTTTATTGTTGAATAATATTCCCTTGTATGGATATAACACAGTTTGTTTACCCATTCATCAGTTGATGGACATTCATGTTGTTTCCATATCTTGCTTATTATGAATAATGCTACTATTAACACTCATTTGGGGAGTATTACTATCTAACAATATTAAGTCTTCTGATCTATGAATATGGATGTAAGTTATTTAGAACTTCTTTGATTTCCTTCAACAGCATAATTTTCAGTGTGCAAATCTTGTGCTTCTTTTCTAAAATTTATTCTTAAATATTTTGTTCTTTTTGAGGCTTATAATAAATAAAATTATATTTTTAATTTCATTTACAAACTGTTCATTGATAATGTGTAGAAATACAATTGATTTTCTGTATATTCATCTTGGCAACATGCTAAACTCCATTATTAGTTCTAATGGATTTTAGTGAAACCCTTATGATTTTCTATATACAAGATTCTGTTATCTGTGATGGAAGTGAGTTCAGTTTTTCCTTCACTATCTGTATGCCTTTTCTTTCTGTTCTGACCTAAGTGCCCTGGCTAGAACCTTCAGTACAGTGTTGAATGTAAGTGGCTAGAGAGGACCTCCTTGTCATGTACCTGATCTCAGAGGAAATTGTCCAGCCATTCACCATTTCAGTATGATGTCAGCGTGGGTTTTTTTGTAGATGCTGTTTATCATGTTGAGGAAATTCCCTACCATTTCTACTTTGTTGAGTACTTTTTTCATGAAAGAATGTTGGATTTTGTGAGAAAAAAAACAAAACAAAAACAGATAATGATGTGGCTTTTGTTCTTTTTCCCTATTAATATGGAGTATTAAGTAGATTGTCAGATTATCTCAGATCGCATTTCTGAGATAATTCTCACCTGTTCATATATTATCATTTTTATATGTTGCTGAATTATGTTTGCTAGTATTTTGATGACTATTTTTGGATCTATCTTCATAAGGGATACTGGTCTGTAGTTTTATTTTCTTTTGAGGACTTTGGTTTTGGTGTCACGGTAATACTGACCCCATAAAATGAGTTGGGAAAGATTCTCTACTGTTCAACTTCTTCTTGAGTCAGTTATGGTAATTTGTGTTTTTTCTAGAAATGCGCCCATTTTATTAGTGTATAGTTATTCATAATACTCTCTTATAAACCATTTTATTTCTGTTAAGCCAGTAATAATGTCCCATCATCCTGATTCTGGTCATCCAGTTTTCTTATTTTCTTAGTCAATATAGATAAACGTACGTTAATATTGTTGACCATTTTAAGGAACTAACTTCAGATTTTGTTGATTTTCTCTATTATTTTTTATACTCTATATTTCATTTCTTTTCCCTCTAATCTTTATTATTATTTTTCTTCTACTTGGTTAGGTTTAGTTTGCCTTTTTTTTTTTCCTAGCTTCTTAATGTGGAATGTGAGGTTATGATTTGTGATTTTTTTTTTTTTTTACATAGGTATTTTGTTTACACAGTAAATTTCTCTTCCAGCACTGTTTTCACTGCAGCCCACAAGTTCTGGTATATTGTGTTTTTTATTTCATTTATCTCAAGATATTTTCTAATTTTTCTGGTGAGTTTCTTTTTGACACATTGATTATGAAAGAGTGTGTTGTTTAATTTCCAGAAGTTTCTGGATTTACCAAATATTCTGTTATTGATTTCTAATTACACTCCTTTATAGTTTGAGAACATACTTTATATGATTTCAGTCCTTTTAAATTTAATGAGACTTGTTCTCTGGCCTGAGTTGGCATAGCCAGGTGAAAACTTATATAAATAAAAATCAAATTATTTTTAAAACTCTGTTTCACAACTTAAAGGAACGTAGACACAGTATGTACAGCGTTAAAGTACTATTGTTGCTTTTGATAACTTTGAATATATTAATCCTCATAAAAATAAATTATGAATTACATTCCATAAATACCTATCCTTTCTAAATCTTGTGTTCATGTCATCATGTTTTTAACAAATGAAGTTGTCCGTATTTTTTCTGAGATACTCGCACTTCACCAGGGGCAGGCAGTAAACACTAGTTTATTCATTGCTTTAAAAATAACATTAATTTCCTTCTAAATTCTTTCACACAATATTAAAATTTTTCAAAGCTCACTAGAGAAAGTGTGGGAACAACAACAAGTGCTCTGTGACCTAGTGGTAGGCTAAGACTAACTACAACCACGTTTGTAGCTCTCTCTCCCTTACTCCTGTAGGCACAACTCTGCTTTGCATACAAGGTATATCCAGCAAGAGAACGCTAAGTTGATTTTTCTCACGATATAGTATGATACCAACTTGTCACAAAATTGGTATCATACTATAACCAACAGGGGACTATTGAAAATACCTGGAGATTTCCTCATAGAAAGGAGAGGAGCACTAACTCTCTGGTTCGACACTTCTCTCCAGGAACCATTTGAGAACTTGGAACTTCCGTCAAAGGCCACAAGCAAACTATAACAATATGATAAGCTTCGCCCAAAGAGAAGGATAAGGACAAGGGATAAACAACAGGGTAGCTAGCAGAGGTCACGAGGACAGAAAATAGACATAACAAAGAACAATCAAAAAACAAGATGGTGCTCATTTTAGAACAGAAAGAATAGCAACAACCTCTATCACAAACTTGGTAACTCATTGTAGAAAATGTGAGGAGTACAGGGTAATAAATGCATACACAACAAGCTGTACCTGGTAAGACCTACTTCATTCTAACACATATTAATAGCTTTCATTAAGAAGATATTCTACGTGCAGTGTTAACAGCATCCTATTCCTTAGGTCATGCTTTTCCAAATACATTGCAGGTTGTTGACTGCTCAAATACTATATTTTTGCTTAATTAGTATTAAGACATTTCATTCTTCTCTTCATTTCTGACTATTCTTCTATTTTCCAAGACAGTTTGACTATCTTTGTGTTCCATTACGGTAGTATAATCCATTTGATCTCTCCTCTAATTTCACTTGTATATTGTTCACTGATTTCTTCAAATCCTTATACCTGGTTCAGCAATTTTTATACTTCGTAATATTATCAAACTTTTGCTCGATAAGTACTCAAAAACACACTAAATGATTCGAGGAAATAAATACTAAGAAACATACATTTTGCTTGTAAATGCTTTTACACTCCATATGAGCATTAAAAGAAATGGCACATATGTAACATGACAGGCTATAGATATCCCAATTGCAGTTTCAAAGAGATTAATAAATGTCCAAAAAGTATACAAATGTTATACTACCTATCCACTAGCTTTGTCAACATTTATAAATAAAGCATGATTTTTACCTACTCATTCTAGTCTTCTGTGATTATTAGCTATAATAGTGACAAAAATGTGGTAGGGGGTCCAGAACGAGTCTCTCCAGAATGTTCTGGAGATGCAGCTATTTCCAGCTAAAAACAATTAAACCCAACAGACTCAAGAAAAGTTTTTTTTTCCCTTTCTTTATCTTTTTTTTTTTTTTACTTCCCCCTTATCTGCCTATATAGGTATTCAGATAGAAAAACCTGCTTCAGAAAGGGAAACTTACTTAGCATACTTAGCATATTCACCTTAGCATATATGAATTAAAAATGGTGGACTGGGAGGATCCAAGAAAGTCTGTCTGTCAGATTTCCCTATGTGTCCCATTGTTTCTGGTGGCCAAGCAAGAATTTGTTTACCACACGTTTGCTCTGTCTCATCTGTGAATTCCTAACTTTCCCTTTGGAATCTTAAAACCCTTCCTCCCTCTCCTTGGTCCAAGATGACACATAAGCCTCAGCTGCCCAGTGTGTCCTCAGGATGCATATTCTTATAGAATCCCTGTATATACATATGTAATAAATTTGGTCATTTTCTCTTGTTAACCTGTGTCATGTTAATTTGATTATTAGTCTTGCCAGAAGAATTTAGAAGAGTAAGAAGGAAAATCATTTCTCCCCAACCCCAACAATATATACTCAGCTAAATTTAAAAAGATAATAAGAAAATTCTGCGCTTTTATGGGGAGATGAGTTTGAATTATAAGCAAAACTTTAAAGCAAGCACATGGGACTCCAAATGACTTTGTTGATAAAGGAAGCCACAGAAAGAGTAATATGGTAAGTTTAGAAAATTATACCATGTAAGCATAAGAGAAGAGTGTTTTAAAGCAGAAAACTGATATAATTAGTAGTTAAAGTCAATATACAGTTGTTATTTTGTCACTAAAGACTCTTCCACAGGTGAGATATAGTTTTCCAACAGCCACTCAGAAGAATAAATGCAAAGGTCTTTGCTGCAACTTGTTAAAAGGTTAAATCCTGTCGAGATGGAAACTGAATTAACCTCTGTCCACTTTGTGCTCTCAGGAAAATTCTGAAGGGGATAAAGGGGTGAGAATGACTGCATTTGGCTACCCTACAGTAGTCTTTCTCAATTGCAGCTGTTTATTTGGATCTTGGGATGCTTGATTCTGACCCCCAGAGATGCCTTTTCTTTTTTTTTAATTTATTGGGGTGACAAATGTTAGTAAAATTATGTAGATTTCAGATGTACAATTCTGTATTACATCATCTATAAATCCTATTGTGTGTTCACCCAGAGATTCTGATAGAACTAGCCTAGAGCACAGACTAGGAATTTTTTAAGTTTCCCCTATCAATTCTAGTACAGCCAAGGCTAAGGAGCTTGCTCTATATGAAAGGGTGGGGGGGGAGGGAGAGAGCGAGAGAAAGGGAATTTTTCCTACACACACACACACACACACACACACACACACACACACACACACACAGGCTTCACTGGTTTAAATTATTCTCTCAAAGTCCATTATCTCTCCCTGGAAAAGAATACATTGTGGATGAAAAAGGGGCCACATATTAAACCTGATAAGCTCAGGGGATTCCAACAGAGCAGGCCCTACAAACTCAGAAACCAAAATTAACCACAAAAGATGGTCTGAACATAAAATTTCCTAACTAAAAGTGGGTGGTAGCCAGTAGTCACATCCTTGACTGTAACTTCTTTGACAAAGGTCAATCTTTACCTTAAGTGAGCCTGTCTATTGTCTTTTTGTATCTAAGATAACATACCCTTGGAATGTCAGAGTAATCCCTTTTTCCAGACCTCCCAGGGCACAACCTGCCACACTAGAGCACATGACCACAGATTCTCTCATTGTTATTCTCATTCCCTGATTACCATCTCTACGTGCAGCAAAATGTTAACTGCAAGGTATAATTAAAAAAACACAGTGAATGTTTAAATTAAAAAATTCATTACAGTAAAGGACACATTGCCATTAATCCCCTTCGAAATACTCCTCCTCATTTTGAACACATTTATCCCATCATTCTTGCCACTTTCTGAAGCAGTTCTGGAAGTCCTCTTTCATGAGTGTCTAGTTATGCTATTGTGGCTGCCTCGATGTCCCGAATCATTTTGACTTGGGGAAAGAGACAGATTCAGTGAATAAGGTGGATGAAGACACACTGTAATGTTTTTATTTGACAGAAATTGCCATCCCAGAAGCAATGTGTGACATGGAGTATTGTCATGATGGAGGATGAAGTAAAGACACTCATGAAAGAGGACTTCTAGATCTTGCTTCAGAAAGTGGCAAGAATGATGGTATAAGTGTGTTTCAAGCGAGGGGGAGTATTCTGAGGGAGATTAATGGCAATCTGTCTTTTACTGGAATAATTTTTTAAAATTTAAACATTCACCGTATTTTCCGATCACACCTCATATTAACTATCCTGTACCCACCAATGTAAATGACCACCAATGTATCCTGTACCCATCAATGTTTTTTGCATCTGTCTCTCCAATTTACTTTTTATCCAATCCCAGAGGTTTCCCCCGCTTTACTTTTCCCACCCCCTTAATCTACCACCAATGGATTTCATGTAGTCCTCCTCCTTTGATTATAATTTATAAAACAAGTTGCAAAACTGATATTTTCTGCAGTATTTTCTCAATCCGTTGAGCTTTTTCTGCCTAGCAATTGTCCCTTTGACGCCAAAAGCTCATTAAACTTCTCTACGTGTTTGGATGTTTCTTACATCAACTATATCAGAGCCCTCTATTTCTGATCTAGAAAAGATTACCTGAGATTCTTTTTACTCTTAGAAGCTTGGGAGAATCAAGTGGGAAAGCAGGGAGATCATGAGAGAGAAAAACAAAGAGAGAGAGAGAGACAGGGATATTGTTTTGCTGTGTAGTTTTCTATGTATTTTGTTATTTTTATATTCTATGGTCGATACAGGATGAAAATCAGTCAGAACACTATATGAATGAGCTGTGTTTTGTGGGGACTGAAAAAAACGAATTTTCCTCCTACCCCCTAAGTTCCAGCTGGGTTAATAATCAAATTAACAGAGACCTTACCAAGAGAAAAGTTTATCATATAAAAGCACACTCAGGAGCATTATAATGAGACTGAAAGAGGCATTGGGCAGTTGAGGTTTTGTACCATAGGTACAAAAACGAAAGAAGCAGTGATGACATTTTGGAAGGGGAAAACAGGAAATTTACAGGTATGTAAACAGAATAGAACACAAATGGCAGGCAAATTCCTGCTGGGCAACCCAGATATAATGGGACGCAGGAATTCTAGTTAATAGGCTGCTGCTTGGAGCCTTCCCGTCTACCATACTTAACTCAAATTAGGCTAACGTCAACATTCTTAAGGTGAATTTACTATAATTCCCTTCCTGGAAGCAGGCCTTTCCATCTAAATCTCTTAGGCAGGAAAGGGGTAGAGTCAAAGCTTCTTTCTGAGTTTTTTGTTTCTTAATAAGCAGCTTAAAATCAATATCCCAAAAAGCACATTTTGGGGGTGTCCAAATTTTGCTCCCTGCAGTTGGCTTTCTCTTAAATATTTATACATCTACCCCTCAGATGTGATCTTAAGAAGTCTACAGATCCTTCTCCTGCTGTCTTAATCTACACATTGTCAACTTATATACCTTTCAAAATCCAAAATGTTCTCAGCCACGTACTTTTCAAAAGGACTCTGGGCTACCTCTTGTGAGTTTAACTACTTTGCCCTACATGCTTTATCAATAAACAGCACATTCTTTCCTGCAGGTGTTCACTATGCAAAGTGGAGGAAAAAAGTTTTCTTCTGACTCACATTTCTCAGCTATGAAGTCCCCTCACTCTGGCTACATATTTAATTCTACCCTCTAGTCTCATAATTCTAGTTATAGAAATCAAAAAGTCCACCCACTGTGATTTGCTTTCTATAATTGAATGTTTCGATTTAGGTATTTCTAATCTATAAATTTTCAAAGAAAGAAACAGAGCTTTAACTATAAAAGACTCCATCAATATCAAGGGATATCATTGCAGCCAGCAGTCTCCATGGAACTTTGAAAATATAGGAGCCAGTCCATGACTATTTTCTTCCTAAATGTGTTTTCTTCAAATGTTAGCTATAATCTCTTTTCTCTGATTGCATGCTGACTGTCCCTAATTAAAATACAAGTGGTTGGGTCTTTCCCCAGAGAATCCTTTGATTAGCAATTACATTTGTGTTTTTTCTCAATTGCCAAAATTAATTTGTTGACGGGAATTTTCAAAAAAAAAAAAAATTTACTTCAATGACTCTCAATTACAGTTCTTATACTCTGTAGTAATGCCTGTTTTCCAAAATGTCAGGAATACATATTTGTGTATCTTTAACCACTTTCTTCTGACTTTCAAGTCTCATTTTTCAAACCACATTTTTATCTAATCTCTGTTGAAATGAGTTAGTGAAAAGTTTAAAGCATTAAAATCAGGCAGTCAATGTTTGAAACTTGAATCATGTCCTAATTAGCTGTTGTATCTTCGGGAAGTTGTAACGGAGTGAAATGCTTGGCCTCTCTGACTCCATCTTGTTCAAGCCTGCTTTGTTCCCGCGGCCTTCTGGGCAATAAATACCTCCTGCTTAGTCTTGCATACAGACATTCTAATCATCTGCTTGTGGCTTGAGTTTCATAAAAACAGCCCTTCCATTCCTCCTTCCCTTGACATAAAATAAGCATGAACTCTGTACTTGGGTAAGATGGATCTAAGGTACCCACTAAGTCTCCCATCTTCTCAGCTGGTAATTTCTCGATAAATAAACTTTCCTTACTCCAAACTCTGATGTTTTGAGTTTTGGCCTTTGGAAGCATTGGGTACAGGGACTTTGGACAGGTAACAAAATTACACAACTTCTTTGAAAGTCATGGTAAGTTCCTCAACATTATTTTACAGCAGTCATTGATAAAAATCTTAAGAAAAATATGGAGATTAAAGCATTTTGTAAGCTATAAAACACTATATAAATGGCATGTATTTTATTATGAACTTTGTTATCAGCACTGATCTTTCTTTCCAAATAACAGGTATTTACAATATTCTATAATTGGAGAATTATTTTTGAAAGACTGCTCCAATCCTCCCCAAACCCCACCAAAAAAAGCTTTTCCGTATCAACTTGAACTCATGGTCAAAGGTCCACTATCAAGGGCCATTACCAGTTTAAAATATGTATATCTCTAGAGAGATGACATATATTTAGTGACAATGCTATTTTAAGATTACATGATGAGTCTTGGGACACTAATGCCTGGCTTTAAATCCCAGCTCTATCATTTATTAGCTTTATGACCTTGAGGAAATTTGTTAACTTCCCCGTACCTTAATTTCTTTATGTATAAAATGGGGATAATTATAGTACCTACCTCACAGCATTGCTATAATGATTAAATATATTAATACATACTAAGTGTTTGGGACAGAGGCTAGCATATATGTAAATTAAGTAAATGCTGTAGCTATTCTCTATTGCTGTTATCATTATTAGTTCACCCTCTTCCTTACATCAACAGTTTCTTTTGTCACAACTGTTGCCCATATGATGTATTCTGTTATCCCACCATTATTATACTCAACGTCATTATTTCCAGGAGGCCTTTCCTGACTTCTCATATCTGTTCCCCTGGACAGAGTACAAGACAAGAGTAGAATAAAAGAGGAGAGATGGATGAATGGCAAAGAAAAATTTTTTCTTCATAATTGCCATATGATGGGAAACATACAATGCCTGAGAAAAGCACAGTGCATCTCTTTCCTTTGCCTACTCCCATCCCAATGTGACATCACAAACAAGGAACAAAGGATTTTTTCATCCATTAGATCACTCTCTCCTGCCAGTTGGTTATCAAAGCAAAAATTGCACAGGACAAAGTGAAACAGATATGGAAGACTTTACTCAAGGTGCTCTGAACTAAATTGTGTCCCCCAAAATTCATATATTGAAGCTGTAATCCCTAATGTGATGCTATTTAGAGATGGGTCCTTCAGGAGGTAATTAAGTTAGATGAGGGTGGGGCCCTAATGATGGATTAGTGCCATTGTAAGAAGAGGCATCAGAGAGCCTGCTTGTTCTTTCTGTTCACCAGGGGAAGACACAGTAACAAGGCAGCCATCTGCAAGCCAGGACAAAACCCTCATGCTGGCACCCTGATTTTGGACTTCTCAGCCTCCAGAACCATGGGAAATAAATTTCTACTGAGAAAGCCACTCAGTCTACGTTATTTTGTTATGATGACATGAGCGAAGACACAGGCTATTGA
The DNA here is from genome assembly GCF_057876585.1 of Rhinolophus sinicus. Classification (NCBI taxonomy): domain Eukaryota; kingdom Metazoa; phylum Chordata; class Mammalia; order Chiroptera; family Rhinolophidae; genus Rhinolophus; species Rhinolophus sinicus. The sequence goes on from NC_142516.1 coordinate 177,678,846, forward strand.
AATAGGGGAAAGAAGCCATAACTCAAGCTGAGCTTAGCTCCACTAAAACGAAAGGTGAGAGGGTTTTTAAGCCAAGGTAGCTAGTGGAAAGCACTGGAGGATGTTAGGAAGGGAAGGTGGAACAATGATATGTGTTGACCACATTGAGTTATTCCTGAGTTTGCAAATGGTTTTCTCTATGTTTAGGCCATCTGTGTTTGGCCTAACTCCCACTGAAGTTAGGTGGGGAGACAGGGAATCTACGTTCCTTGATGATTACATTTTAAAGGCTTCTAGGTCCTTGAGAAAGACATTCCTGGATTACAAAATTAGCAAGAGTCTTTAAGAATATTTACATATATCTAAAAGGGCCAGGGAAAGAATTTACAATTACAAGTGTTCTAAAGTAAATGCTCTAAGAAAAGGGAAGCTAGGAGCCTGTCTAAAGTTTAGTCAAGCTGAGGTGAATGTTAAGGCACTCTGAGTCAGTTGTTATTATTATCCTTTAACCAACTGCCCACTTCTACTGACTATGTAGAAATGAAAATATTGACCTGGTCAGATTCTCTGTATCACCTCATTTATTCTCTACCTCAACTTGTCTTGCCATATTGGGATTTCACAATTTTAGTTCCATTCAAATGTTGATTTATCTTCAAAGTCCTCCTGCACAGAGGAGTTTCCAAGAATAGCAATTAAACAAAATGTAAGATTACTGACTTACACAGTTATATAAAAATAATGTAACAAATAACATAAAATGCCTGTCTTTGCATGGGTGTATGTATACAAACAATTAAACTTTGGAAGGAAAAAAAGTGTTCCTAAATGGAAATTAACAGTACTGATTTTTTTCTTGACATTTTATCCTATTGATATCTTGTTAAAACTTATAACATTAAGTAAGGAAAGATTTCTGATCTCATAAATCAAGTATTTTAAAATAAGCTGAGGTTTACCAAACAGGTAAATTTGTGCCTCTGGTTCTCCTTTGAGAAACTGCTTATTTTTTTTACGTTCAAATCAATAAAATGAGGGCCTTTGTTCAAATGGATCAGCTCTGTGAAGTAAACTGGTAAAGGGGAGAATTTGCCATCCCAAAATATCTCTCTTTGGCATAAGGATTATTTTGAGCTGGTTATGTAAAAAAAAAAAAAAAGAAAGAAAGAAAGAAAAAAGAAAGGAAAGGAAAAACAGCAGCTACAGAAAGCTCTAGAAGTCAAGTAGAAGTTAACTTTTCCTAAGAGACATTTATATTTACAAGGGAAATCTCTACCGTGTTTCCCCGAAAATAAGACCTTGCCGGACCATCAGCTCTAATGCATCTTTTGGAACAAAAATTAATATAAGACCCGGTATTATATTATATTATATTATATTATATTATATTATATTATATTATATTATATTATATTATATTATACCCGGTCTTATATTATAGTAAAATAACACCGGGTCTTATATTAATTTTTGCTCCAAAAGACGCATGAGAACTGATGGTCCGGCTAGGTCTTATTTTCGGGGAAACGGTATTTGTATGAGCATCTCTTCTCTGCACCGGGAAGAGAAGGATGACTCTAAATAAATCTCTAGAAACTCTTATCACTGGAGAAGGCACGGACTTAAATCTGCATAACAAATGTGCCCTTGTTTACTGTGCTTTGTCTGGCCATCTCCCATCCAACTGGCTTTTAGCTGAAGACAATAGTTAGGTGTTGGCTTGGGCATTTCAGAGAGTTATTCAGTTTTGCTGGGTATCTCCCACATCTACAGGAGGCATAATATTATTAAATTTGTGTTTGTTTTTCTCCTGTTAATTTGTCTTTTTATTACGGGGGGTGGGGGGGGGGAAGGGGGTCTCAGCCAACAACCTAGAAGAGTAGAGAGAAAATTATTTTTCCTCCCCTGCACTGGTAATAAATAGAACAGAAATTCATACACCATGCTTTTGTAAAACTCAACTAAGTCTCTCTTGATTTTTGTCAAATCATACCGAAATCATCACATCTAGTTCACAAGCAAACAGCAATTGAGAACTCAGACATGAATTGAGAATTGAATACAGGTATGAATAAAAAAGATTCTGGAAACCCTAGAAATTAACATTAATTCTATTTATAGAGCAATAACTTTTCACAAGGTGACTTTTTTCCTTAAAAGCGAATGTTTAGTTCATTCTAGTAATCTATTTTAGTTCACTAAAATAATCTAGTTTAGTTCATTCTAGTATTGCATGAAAGCCTAAGTATCACTAATTTTCTTTGCCCAGGAAGAAAAAGTCAGCCATCTTTACTTTAAAATAGTGGATAAGATGCAAAGTTACCAAGGTTAAAGTTACCAAGGGACCTTATGAGCCCTTGTTAAATGTATTAGTGAAGGGAAACCTATATCATTTAAGTACAAAATGTAACAAAGTAAAGTCACAACCTCCATAAAAAAATTAAACAGGAAGAAAATGCTGAAATTAAATATATACAATGATCCAAAAGTGGTGGAGATGTAAATTAGTTTCATTTTAAGATGCTGTGTATAGGTAACTTATTTTATAATTTTTAAAAATCCCCCCATTTTCCCCATTCCTATTTGAGAACACACTGATGTGGGGACAAGTGTACTGCTGGGCATCACTTATTTGCAAGAATCAGAATCTCCTTAGGGAATGTAAGAAAATGAAAAACTCATTAGCAAGTTGTCTCTCATAGTTTTTTTTTTTCTTTTTTGTTTTTTTTTTCTTTTTTTCCCCCAATTGTGTGAAAGAGAAGACAAAATGAATCCACAGTTAATGCTACATTAGGTTTAGGGGGAAGGGACATTATACCTACAGCAGAAGAGAAAACACGGACCTCACCCATTGGCCTAGAAGCCTACAAAGCACCACAATTTATTCTGGACATTGTTCCTTGTTCTAGTTACACTGAAGTGTGGAATTATCTCAAAGACTGTTTTAACTGTCTAACTTCTGTTCATTCAAAACCTTTGGTATTGCTCTTCTTGGTCTTTAAAAACAAGCTATTACTTATCTAAAGATAAACAGAAACTCTATTCTAGGTCAGACTCATGAAAAAGAGAAAATGGAAAAATTTGTTTATGGTCTCAGAGGGTCTACAAGGTACAAATTCAATCTTGTTTTAGTCCAAAGACTGGATAATAGAAGTAAAACCTTATTAATTCTATTCTGGGAAGATTAATAAACAGAAAAAGCAATTACATTGAAACAAATGGGGCGACAAGAAAAAGATTTGGTAGACAGATGGAGATGTTCTCCTCACAAAGCTCCTCTCTACATGAAAACCTAAACTCTTGATCTTTGGAGAGCTAATCCAAACTAAACTCATTTCATTTGTATATATGAATGCCTGGAATAAACCTGTGAACTTCATCCCGATCTAAACAGGATTAGAAAGGAATACTTATTGTCCACAGGGATGAATCAGAAATAGAATGTTATCAGTATAACTTCACTCCATTAGCTTAAACATGTCAAGAAACATAATACCTTTCTGTACTGTGCAAACCTTGCTAATTACTTGTATTACCTTGTTACCCAGGTTTCACAATAGGTAGTAAATTATAATTGGCACATCCCTAAAGACTGTAGATTAAAGAATAAACACACTAGAAAAAATATATCTCCACAAAATCCTCAATAAAGGTAGTTAAGAAATGATTTTCAAATTTTCCCTCTGACAGTAATGGATCATTTGTCAGTTGCCATTGCAAAGTGATGATATAGTTATTGTGTAGCAAAGTATTTACCACTCTATGCTGATTTTTTTTTTGCACATATTTATACTTTGACAATCATTGGATTAATAAGACTGGGAATTGGCACTAAAACAGAGATTCTTTGCTCCTTTAGGAAAAGGCTATTTTATTCTTAACTATTTTTCCCTGAGTAGCAAGAATCCAACAATAAATATTAAAGATCAACAACTCCGACAAAATTTATTTTTAAAAATCTAAGACCTGGATGAACTCCTGCTGGTTTCTTTTCAGGAACCACAACAAAGTAAAAGCAGCCACAGAAGTGTACTAAGATATTTACTTTTCAAACCATTTTGTATCTCAAGCAATAATTTATTCATTTTGCAAAAATTAATACATATACCTTTTAAATTATAAATAAAGTTTCTTTTGAAAATTTGATGGTATCCAAAGCATGCCTTTCATTTTAAAGCAGCTCTCATTATTTCTTCCATTTATAGAATTTATAATAGGGGAAAATGAATGTACATTCCTTCCCATTATTTTCATCTACTATTTATTTAGTTATTTTTATACACATAGTGTGAAACTTTAAATTTACACATTTAATTCTCAAATCTCATAACATGTCTCACAATATTATCTCACAGTGAACCCCTTGATTTTTTCTCGTGACATAACCTAGAGGGTTTACAGGTCTGAAAAGTACCTTCTAAAATACAGCTTAATCACAAGAGTCAAAGAATCAAATTACACTTAAGCATATCATGTATGGGTATATTCGGACCTTCCAAGAAAAAAGGTCATGCCACTTCCAAACAGTACTCAAGACCCTCTATTTCTGAACTGAGTTTACATACGGACTTTTGAAAGTGGTCTTAGTAAAAAGACAGTCAATCTTAACCAACACGTGTAAGCATTCATTTCAACTGGGGATTGCCATGAGCTAGTGAAAGATATTTCAATGCATATTCAATATTTCACCTGGCTCTTAAATAGTGATATTACCCTCATTATCAAGCAACATGGCAGTTATTTCTCAAAGCCTAAAATTATGAGAGAAAAAAAATATTCCAGGGAAAATGTTAATCGTTTGAGAATTCTCCAAGTCAAACACACTTTAAACTTCAGTGTCTAAATAATTCATCCTTAGCCTCAAGGGGAAAAAAATGAAAACAAAACAGGCTGCCTATGATCTACACATGTTACCCAGAGACAGAATCTTTGAATAATATACTAAAGTTATTTTGCTCAATAAGAAAAGGTAGAAAAGTTCCCAAGTCATGTTATAAAATTAACCTAGCTTTAATACGCAAACTTGACAAATGCAGCACAAGAAAGAAATCTGGGGAGCCATTTCATTAAAAAATTCAGACACAAGTTACCTAATAAAATATCATGCAAATCAAACCTGGCAATCTATTAAGTAGATGACATATCAGAACACCAAGTATAAAAGATTTAAAAGACAGAAGCCTCAAAACTATGAAATAAATTTAGGGAACACATGTTATCAATAGGTCAAAAGTTTAAAAAACAATGATCTCAATAAGTGTTATTAAATAAATATTTTCATAAATTCCTAGGCCTTAATATTAACCGTGATTATTTTTTTAATCCTTATAGGATATAAAGAGAAGAAATTTCTCTAAAACGATTATGAAATATGTCTGGCTAAAATCCAACAGTATTCTTAACAAGGAAACATTAAAGGAATTATAACAAATGGTACAAATAAGGTTGCTATAACCACTATTATTGAAAATATTGTAAAAGCAATATATTAAAAAGGGAGAGATGTGATAGAAGGTATAACTATTCAAAAAGAAGACAAAACTCTCATTATTTGTAGATGATACTATTGTCAAGCTATAAAAAAAATCCCATAAAATGATTAACTGATGAAACTTATGAGAGTTTACTACATTCAAATTAAAAAAAAAAGGAAATCAGTACCTCTTCTATAAACCTGAAATAAATCATTAGAATATGAGAAAGTCAATCATATATAAAATAATAACATCATAACAACTTCACATATAAAATTTTTTGCAATAACCTTAAAATAGGAAAGAAAAATTTACTTAGGAGCATAAAAGAAAAATAGAGAAACATATCCTATTTCTGAATGAAAGCATAGAGGATTTTAAGATTGCAAATCTCATCAAAATAATTTATAGAAAATGTAAGAGGTACTTCATTAAAGAAAACTAAAGCTTACAATATGTATATAGCAAAATAACCAAATTATTTAGAAACAGAAAACTGATGCTTGGCTTCTGTGATTCAAATTGCTAAAAACTAATTTTAGACCTGAACAAGAAAAAAATGCCTTCTAGTACTACTACTATCCAATTCTGTTGTCCCTTCTAGCCAGTGCAGGAAGATTTAAAAAAGAGAGAGAGAGAAATAAACATTAAAAATAAAGAGTAAAATGTCTCACTATTTGCATATGTTATTATTATTTAGCTATAAAATTCAAGAGAATCACCTGGAAAACTATTATAACTTGTGCGATAGTTTAGTACGTTAGTAAGGCACAAAATTGACAGAAAAAAAAATTTAAGAATTTTCTATGCACAAAGAATAACCAATAAAAGAACATACAATGAGGAAAAAAAACACACAAGAGTAATGAAAACCCACAAATAATAAAAAATAACCCTTTCAAGAAGAGGGAAAATAGTAGCAGAACCTTTTTCTACTGGAAGCAAAATACTTCATAAAACACAAATAAATGAGTGTTTTATTAGCTAAGAATAAATAAAATATAATGAAATAAAATAGTGATTCCAGAAATAAATCAATATATATAAAATATATATTCTACCTGAAATCTTGCTAAAATGACTTAGTTCTAGCAGCTATTTTTTGTAATTCTATCAGATTTTCTACATAGATGACCATGTCATTAGCAAATAAAGACCATATAACATCTTCTTTTCCAATCTCATGTTGGATTATATCAAATCTATTTTTTCTGTGTCTACTTAAATGATCACGTGCTACATATAATACCTAAAAGAGCAATCTTATTTGCCAGAAACTATCCTATTCACCATAATTCTCACAAAAGTAGTAAAATGTAAATTTCCTATATGTCAGTAACAAAAGTCTATATTAAGCTCGTTCATACAATTGAACTATGAGCAATGTCTGTCCACAGAATCTAGACACAGAAATATTACACTATACATTCTTTTCTATCGCCCTCTTGAATCATTTTTTTACAGTGACATTTTTAAACATGTTTAAGAGAGATAGAAGGAAAAGGGGAAAAGGAGATCAGTTAGGAAGATAAAAACAATCCAATGCAATATAAGCATTGCACATAAAAATCTCAAATATTCAATTAACATATGAAAATATACTCATTACTAGTAATTATTTCTGAAATCTGTTTCTCATTGTTTGTTATGTTTTATTAATCAATTTGCTCTGATGCCAACATTGACTGTACTACACTATTTATTTTACCTTTTAAAACTTTAATACAAGGTAAAATACTTGTAAATCTCCATTTATTCTCTTCCTTTAGAAAAGTTTTAACTATTTTTTTATATATTTTTCTAAGCAAGGTTTTACATTTTTATTATGTCTTTTACGATATTTTCATTTTAATTTTTCAAATTTCACAATGTGGAAAGAGATTCAGAGCTGTTCGAATGTTATGGTAGACTTACTCATTGCCAATCTCTCAATGATTCCACTACGCAAATCTTTCCTTTGGAGGTTTCCAGGACCAACTGTTTTGATTGATAGAAACTTATATATCCAGTCTCATATTTCTTGCTATACACAGGCCATAGTCTACACAACATAAACCACTGTTTTATCATCAAGCCATTTGTTCTAACTAGCCTGATACGCTTACTGCCACAGAGTTACTCCATTTACAGAAGATAAAACTAGTGTCATACCTATTTTTTTAACATTTCTTTCATTCATCATTTTCTCAAATCTTGACCTCTCTATCACCAGTCACAAAATAAATCATGACTTTACCTGCTTTTAATCATAAAATAACTACCATTCAGTGCTCAAGTTCCAAATCTCATCTTCAAAAGTAGATATTATCCTCCACTAAACAGATCAAGATAATGAAACACATTGAAGCTGTTGTCCCCCATCACTCCCCAACCCCCCCACACCCCCTCACACACACACACACACCCACACACACACATAGCCTTGAGCTGGTAAGAGGCCTCACTGGGATTTAGACCAAGGACTGTCCAACTCCACAGTCCCTGTTGTATCCCAATTAACTGTCCTTTATGATTTCAGACTCTCTTTTCCAAGCATTAATAAACCAGTAACAAAAGTCACTTCCTGTAAGTGCTCTTGGCATGACCACTCCCCATGGTACAAATCCAGCTTAGATTTTAATCATCATTTACACGTAAAGTATGCTTGTTCAAATTGTCCTGCTCTTAACTAAGTGTGTTTATGCAGTTTCCACTAATTGTCAAGCAAATCTGATCATTAATTGATTTAACAATATTAATTTATGTGCTGAGTTCATCCATTATTATTCTCTGCCTCTTTAATTCACAGCTCTATTAAAGTATTTCTCTCTTTTATAAACGTTTTTTTTTCACATACCCTAATAAGCCTCAAGGTCACCTGTACTAAGCACTCAAAAATCATTTGTGATTCAGGAATCTCACCTCTGCACAGCTGCAATTGTGACATGCATGTGGCAATTGTGGTTTACAGAGACATTTCCATCTGTTCACTTGTGTTTATTCTGCCTCTCTTGTCCATCAGTTCTGCTATGTTCATCCTTTGGAATTCTCCATTGAACCTGAGGCAGTGGCCAATCAGTGAGAGCTTATGCTACACTCACCACTGCTGCACGCTCTGAAAAAGGTGAGAATCAGGGCATACACACGTGCAGAGGTTGGTTAAGCACAGAAGAAAATGTTTTATATTAATCACCCATGTGCATCAGAAGGTGGTATATTAGGATGCAAAGGATATAGGATCTCAAATACATTAGAATCCATCTACAATCAAGCCTCAGATATTCTGATCACCAAAATCATACCGTACCCTTGGGGTGGGGTTGAAGGACCACAATATTAAATTAAAAACATTATGACCAATAGTACACATGAGGCATCAACAAGATTGCACAGATAAATAAGACTGAGGTGGCTAACTCTTGCATGTTTTTCAACAAATGTGTATTACGTGAATAAATACCTAAAAGAGTATTGCTTTTTAGTTTTAATGCTGTGATTCTATCGAAACAGAAATGGGATGGAGTAGACTTGAAGAGAATTTTGTTCTGTCTAACTCAGAAATCCAAACTTAGTAATATGCTCATATATAAACCAATAAAAATCCTAATATCATGTAATAAACATATTATAAATATCATCTTTATTAATGTTGTAGAATTTACAAGGAAAATATAATATTGTGGTCTTATTAAATTCAATTAAATTCACCAAAGCATCAATAGGGTATATAACTGAAAAGACTGGCTGACTTGCTGGATTAACAAAGTCTTGTTTTAAGATATCCTAAAATCCTAATGTGTAGGAGTTTGCCCAAGCTCTAACAAATCCTTTGAGTACTTTACTTTAAAGCAAAAATTGAAATTTTCAAAGACAAACATCCAATTGCACATTGTTTAATTTCGTTCCAAATTCATCAAACACTGAAAATAATTTTAACGTACATAACTGAAAAGTGGCTACTTTGCAGATATCGCAAAGCCTTAATAATTTCAAACAAAAGTTTTATCCTTTTCTGTTGCTAAACTACCAGCATTCTATTTTGTACTTAATTTATATTACTTAATGTCCTTTTTGAAACTCAGCATATCTTTAAAATAGTAATCATTTTTCTTTATGCAGACTACAGCTAAAAGCTGCTCAACTGTTGTACTAATCCTTATCTTTTTCTCTTCAGCAAACAAGTGGTGAGTGCTCTGCAGGAGCTAGGAAAGCGGTTAGTTACAAAATCACAGTTAACACAGGATCTCATTTATTAAACAATGGTTTCAGATTACAAGCCACCTTCTGACTGCAAACATCTACTTTCCCAAACATGCATTATATTAGTTAAGATGATTTCACATCATAATTGGAAAAGACCAAATAAGAATCCACTTAAAATTCTCTTCAATGGGCTTATCAGCTTGGATAGTTATGAATTCATTCATTCTTATTATGCTGGCAAGTTATGTCAACATTTTGATTAAAAACTGAGGATGATGACTGAGGTCCTAAAATATAACCAGTCTAACATCCCTGATCATACATTTTTAATTGAGATATAATTGGCATATAAAATCGTATTAGTTTCAGATGTACAATATAACGATTTGATATTTGTATATATGTGAAATGAACACCACAGTAATTCTAGTCAATATCCATCACCACACAGAGTTACAAATGTTTTTTCTTGTGATGAGAACTTCTAAGATCTACTCTCTTAGCAACTGTCAAATATACAATAAGTATTAACAATAATACATTTCCTTTAGACAGGACACACAGTACGAGTATATGATTCTAATAAGGGAAACACCAATATCCACAGTGGAACAACTGGTAAGGGAATGATTTAAGGACCCAGTTCATCACAACTCAGACAATTTATGACAACAGGAGACAAATCAGGAACAAGAACCCAGGCCAACAGCGGTAGACAGATCATAAGCAATGGCCCCAGCACATGGCAATGAGACAAGAGTACTTCTGTGGACGTGGAAGCAAAGTCTTCGAGCCCATCATAAAGTCAAGGGCAAATGTGAAAAGAGTAAGATTAGCCACAGGCAAAAGTATGGAGCGGGTAAAGTTTTCTTCAGTTTCAGCCTTCCATACCTCACTGGTTTCTCCTGATGTTTTGCCCCAACCATATTTCTGCCCACACATCTGGTTTCCTCTACTTTCTACTTGATTGTTTCTCCCTGGAAAATTTAAAGTGTATCAGAATTATATCCTATCACCTACCAAAAATATCTCCTAACACCTATATTGAATTCTTTAATTTTAATTATCTATTTATGAAAGTAGTTTCAGTCTAAAATGTTAATGGCTGGGGAAAAAAAAGTCAAGACTATTGCACTCAGGACTATTTGCACTTTCAAAACCCTCTAACAATTTAACCAATATCTAAATGCTAAATTTCAGGAGGCATAGTGTTAAAAATGAGGATGAATTTTTTTAACATTTCAGAGCCTTGCAATATTTGCTATTGAAACCATCATTTTTCAACTTAACTATCAAATGCTGGTTCTTCTACTGAAAGAAGCTGCAATCATAAACCAAATATCATCTCTACACATACCCAGTGTGGGAGGGACTATCAATAACTTGCTTGGTTTTTCATATACAAGGGGTGCCAAAAAAAATTTATATACATTTTAAGAAAGGAAAAAACTGTATTAAAATTGTAATACTTAATATATACCAATAACAAAAGATGAATACAAGTCATGTGCATACATTTTTTGGCACCCTCTGTATATCCAAATGCAGGTGTAAAAATAATTGTGTATGTCTCTGATCGTATTTCTCAATATGACGACCAATCTCTATGTACAAAATCATCCATCAGAATCTGCAACTCCTGCAGGATTATATGCTCTAGAATATGAAGAAAAGGTGATCTAACATAAAGAAACTTAGAATATTTTGATGAAGAAAAATGTGAAAGAAAACGTCTTACTTAACTGTTAAATAAATTTTAGTGACTGTGAATATGTCAGCTACTGAGGCCTAAATAAAGATGAATCTGCATGGATTTGGCCTTACATCTTAGAGGGTTGTTATTGGCCTTAGAAAAGCTAGAAGTTTTATGAAGAAACCAGCTTCTTTAATGATAATTATTTTTAAATTCCGCATAACCATTCCTTTATCTCAGACAAGGGAAAAGTAGTCTCTTGATTATTTTCAAATGTAGAACAAATCTAGAAAAAACCTGATCATCAGGATAACTAATGACATGATGGGTTCCAATTTATGGAAAAAGATAAGAATCTATGCGTCCATAGAGATACCAATGAATTCATTCATTATTGGAAAAGTGCTTCTTTCCTACAGTAACACGTTAACTAATAAAAATAGAAAGATTCATGAAGTCAAATAACCAACTCTGGTGTTCAAAGGTAACAGGTATAAGTTTGGTCAGGAAGAGCATATTTACATGGTCTCAAAATATTTTCCATAAACTAGAAAGAGAAAAATGACTAACTTCACAGTAAAGAACCCGCAAGCGCCACCTGAATTATGTGACCAAAGTCAACATCACTAATATCGGGGCAAACCGATATCACAATCCTCTTGATAAACACTGAGAACAACATAATATCTTTTTACTGGTATTTCTGCCAGAAAGACATCCCTGAATCTAATTATGAGAAAATATCAAACAAACCTAATCCAGGACAGTATACAAAGTAACTGGTACTGCTCAAAATATCAAAGTCAAGTAAGCAAAGAAAGGATGAGGAACTGGTCCCAACTAATAAGAACTAAAGGCACATAAAAACTAAATGCAATGTAGGATTGGATTCTGGAATAGAAAAATAAATGCCTAAAGGACATGACTGGAACAACTGACAAAATCTGAGTATGGATTATGGATTAGATAATAATATTATAACATTGTTAAATTATCTGATTTTGAGAATTGCACCATTGTTTTGTAAGAGAATGTCCTTGTTCTCAGGACATACAAACTGAATTATTTAGCAATAAAGGCACTATTCCTATACCTTAGTCTCACGTGGCTCATATAAAACAATCTGCATGTATATAAATATGCATGATAAAGACAAAATGTAAACAATTAGTGAATCTGGGTAAAGGATGTGTGGGAAAACCTTACACTACTCTTCCAAGTTTTCTGTAAATTTGAAATAAAAATAATTTTTAAAAAATTTGCACAAACATCCAAGCCCAGTTGATTTCACTAATTAATTCTATCAAACATTTAAATAAGAAAGAGTACCAATCTTATAAAAACTATTTCAGGAAATAGAACATTTTTTCATTAGGTCAATGTAATCCTGATCCTGAAACATGACAAATCTGTTACAAGAAAAGTAATTTACTGACCTATATCCCTCACAAACATAGGCACACCAGCTCTTAACAAAATATAACAAATTGAATCCATCAATATATATAAAAAAATACATCATGAGCAAATGGATTTTATCCTAGGGATGCAAAGTTAATTTAACATTCAAAAATCAATGTAATGTACCAAGCTAGAATAAATTTTTAAAAAATATATTCATCTCAATAGATACAGGAAAGCGTTTGATAAATTCAACACCCACTTACGATAGTAAAACAAACTTTTAACAAGTTATCAGTAGAAGGAAAACTTATCAACCTGATAAAGGTTATCTACAAAAAACCTACAACTTCATACTTTATGATAAAATACAAATCAACCTTACTGTAGGTATACAAAAATTATGGCAGTATTAAGTTTTTAAGTAATATTCTGGAGCTCCCAAGTTAAAAATTGTGACTTTTATTGTATCATTGCATGGCATTATGGCCCACAGACAGAAAAATTTGTATATTGCCTCAGTTTTTTGCTACCTTTCTCCATGAAGTTTCTAAAGGAAATATATACACAAAGAGCAGTCAAAAAGGAAAGGAAAGTAGCATTTTATTAACTATAACTATTAGACCTAGAATTTCAAAACAAAACATTTTGGTGAACTAAGATGGTACACAACTTTCTCATAAGAAAAGTTAAATCTAAAAGATTTCAGACCAAGGCAGACAATAAAGTCTCCCTAATTATCCACATTCCCTTTCTATTTCGTTTCCTACCACCACCCTTCTCCTGCTAAAACCAGTCTTCATGAAATGAGGACGTTTACTTATTCCTTTTGCATCATAGCAGAATAAGAAATAATTTTTTAAACCTTCTATTACAGGGCAACAATAGCCAAAGAAATATTCTTAAAATGTGTATTCATTCTTAATATATTCTTAAAATATTCATTTTTAAATATATTGATAAAGAGGGTATAGAACTTTAAGAGAGTTTCCAAAGCAGTGATTAGCACAGGTGATAATCAGCCCCTATTAGAAGACTTGCCCCAAATTCTAAAAAGCACCAAAACAGCCAAAAGACAATTCCAAAAAAGATGCCTGAGAAAGTAAAAGATATTAATGGATACAAATCCATATTAAGACAGGTAATTACTATTTGCTTTAAAAAGTTGGAAAAAAATGGCCTAAAGCAATCAACTGGTAGACCATTAAAAATAATTTTTGACGATAGCTCAGTCTGATTTTTAAGCAGACAAGGGATGAGTTCCATGTAACTTGTTATTCACTTCCAATTTTTATGTGGTGTTTCAGCACTTATATTAATAAATAAGAAAAACAGAAGAGAACTGGTGCTGAACTATCTCATTCTAACAATAAATTAATAATCATCTATTAACATATAAATGAACTGAAAAACATCCCATTATTTGAATGGATTTTGATTACCAAAATTTTTAAAGTTTATGTTCTTGACTATTTTGAACTAGTGATAATTATAGTGATAATTTAATCAGAAAGATTTTAATCACTTAGAACCTTTCTGATCATAACAAATAGGATTTTAATTTAGATAATTACTTTTAAAGCATAAAATATATTGCTGTGATTTATAAGGCACAAACCTGTTTTGCATTAATGTAAAATTTTATAAGAATAAAAATAAGATCACAAAAAAAAAATTCTGACTTAAAGAATATTCATGTTTATTTTTTAAACAGATGATGATGATTATCAAAATGCTATTGTATTCATTTTCTATCAGATACTCTTAAAAAGATAATGTGAAAGATTTGTTTTAAAATGTTAACATTTGCAACATGCTGAAAATTACATCTTAAATGACAAATTAGTATTATGTGGGTGAATATATACTTTTTTAAAATTCTTAAAAAGGGTGCACAAATAAAATTGAGAATTGTTGGCCCAAAAAGTAGTAGGCTGAAATTGAGAGACACAGATTTTCACTTTTGAATATGGGATAACCAGTATCTAGAGCTCACCCACAGAAACTCTTTGTGGAATTAACTGTGAGAGTTTACAAGTATTTGTGCTTACTACTAAGATCAGTGTTAAGAAAATTTCATAATAGCATTTTTTAAGTCTGGCATAATTTTTCAAGGCTTGAAGCTAGTATTACAGCATTAAAAAGAAAAAAATTGGGAGAGAAAACTTTAATATCTACAAAATCTAGAGAAATCTTTAAAGAGTTACAAAGATGAGTAAGCAACTTGGCAGTCATCAACATAGATTAATTTGGTACCTTTTTTAGAAACCAAATAGGAAAAATGTCTCCACACCTTTGTTCATCACTGAGTATAATCACTAATTCTACAACCTCTCAATGGAGTCATTAGAATTCCTGCTTTAAAAAGGGGGCAGGCGGTGTCTGAATAATTTTATACTGCTTTACTTTTCTAATCATCTTATGGAAACAAGAGATAGGATAGCGTTCTAGTCTTCTTGGGTTGAGAAGAGGTAAAGCCATACTACAATCTGCTAATGTTCTACTAGAACATTTCCCCACAAATGTGATAATTGGATTACAATAAAATGTACACATCATACAGTCATTTACAGAACTGAAGAGACACTCTCTCCAGTTTAACTCCATATTCATAAAATTTCATTTTTTCAATTATGTGTATCATCAAGCCCTGGCAAATTAATATTGAAGAATAAATAAAATTGAGGAGTAGACCGAACTCCTTATACCTAGAATATTTATTTTATGATTTTCTAAAATATTTATTTTATGATTTTTCTAGTTGGCTGTTTCAGCATAATTTCCTTAAATTTTATCCATATCATTTTATTCAACATTATTATGCTTTGATGATAAAGAGTTGACATTTTTTCTTTTGGTTCATATAGTGTTCCAGAAAATTATCTATGTGGAAAGAATGACTTAAGATTACATTTACTATGAATAAATTTTGTAAGAAATATATTATGAATATTGAAGTACCCTAAATTATGAAGTCAGCTATTAAGTCAGATAAGAAAATAAAAACTGCTGAATGCTGTAAAATTGGTGCCATTGGCTTGAAGGACCAAAATTAACATTTATAAGATGTATATATTACAAAAGTATATGTAGAGTAAGATGCGTAGTTTATGTGGTCAAGAAGCCAAGTATTAACAGCAATACATTTTCATTATGCATATAAAGTAGATCAGAAATTGATCCTTTGATATTAAAATATTAAGGAGGTTATTCTATCTTTGCCTTTATCAAAATTGCATTGCTGGAAAATTGAATAAGGAAAGGATGTAGAGCCCTAGAAAATGGGCCATTTATTTCTTAAAATTCAACTCCTTTCAATCAAATGTCAATACATTCTAAGAGTAAAGTTGAAAGTAAAAAGATCTTTGTGTTTACTTCTCAAAACAATCCGTTTGGTTTTTCTGTTGGGGCAATTTAATGGTATCATAGGAGATACCGTTATGGATACATAATGGGCATGTATCCATAGGCTCTATATATGGATACAGAGGCGCTTCAGAGGCTAAAAGGGTCTATTGGGGCAAAAGTTGCATTTGAAAGCAGCCTCCTACCTGGACTGCCTCTCCTAAACCAGGGATTCTTATTTTCTCTTTAAAAAGAAAAAAGCTAATAAATTATTAGCCAATATTATTACTATAGTAGTACATTAAAATAGTAATATAAATATATTACATATAACATGTAGACAAGAAATAGAAAAAAAAAATGTAAAGAGAGAGAAACGTTCTTTAAGAAATACACGTCATTGTAATAAAGAGCTAAAAGCCGTTTAGTATTCCCCAGGCAACATGCAGAAGAACCTAAAATGTCCTTGTTATCAACCATGTTTGATTTCTTACTCCAATCTAAATGAATCCTTTCAAGCTTCACAAGTGCCCTTCTTTTCCCTGGGGTGGGGGGTGGGCAGGGGAGCAGTTGGGGGGTACTTACACACTATATTCTTGGTAACTTTTCACCTGACCCTTCCATCATTGCTAACATTGACTTTTTTCTAAGATCAAAGAATTCATATACCATAGAGTTAAGGACCCAAAATATAGTCTTAATCATTCAGTTGTTTTACAGCCACTTATGTTAAATAATTGATCAGGGATTGCCTGGAGCTGGGTTAGAAAAGAGTCAATTGGCACTTCTCAGCATCCCATTCCACTAATGACAAACTTGGTTCTCTGAATGGGACCTACTGGTTTCAACTCTTTCCTCAGTCAGGATAGACTCAATGAGGCCCTCTTCTTTGCAGTGTCACACAGCCACCATTCCTCCTTGTGATTCAAGTGTTTTAATCCCGGCGTCCCAAACCCAATAAAGAACCCCACAGTTCTTTTCATTCTCTCATCAAGCGGTCTCTGTCAAAGAGGATTTCTATTGGTCATTCCAGAGTTTCAGAGTTTTTCAAGTAGCCATGCAACTGAGGAAACCCAGGAATCTTAATATCTTAAATATACATGCATTTCTCAGATATTCTAGCATCCCAGAGCTTTTTCACACTGCCAAGTTTAGCTAATGCCCAAACTTAGTATTATTTTTCCATTTTACTCCTGGGCTTTAAAAAATTGTAGAGAATTTAGGTTACAGAACATTGTTATTATTGTTATCGTACTATCATCTAGATCTATTAGATATAAGTGCGAATAATAAAATAATTCTGTTACATTTTTCTCAATTTTTCCTCTTCATTAAAAGAAGAAAATTAGAAAAATGTCAAAAGAATTTTGATTTTCTTAGAAAACTGGGTTAAATATTTCCACATAAACCTGCAAAATTCTGATCTTAGCAAATTTAAGCAGTTATCACTGTGCCTTTAGCTATTGCCTAAGGGCTTTGATTGGAAGAGATACACACCAAGAATCTGTCCCTACCTCATTGAACAATAAAGGCCACCATGAATATAAATCTGCTTTGATCTGAATATGAAATCTATTGTTCCTATACCAGAAATTCCATCTCCTCTGCTTTCTGGAACAGCAACCCAAGTGCTCCACCTTGGAGAGTTTCATCTCAACCCTACCTGAAGAAATTCTTTTCTATATTGAGTCTCTGATTCCCCATTAATTTCGTGTTTGGGAACATTTGGTCACTTGGTATCCCAGAGAAGAAAAAAACAGATTGAGTTACATTCTTGAATTACTGGCATTCGTCGGCTGAAATAAATTTCATGAGAAGTTATTTCTTTCAAGTAAGTGAACAACATGCATGGAATTGAAAAAGGATAGAATAATTCTGGAAATGGTTAATCCCAATGCTTCCAATCAGGAAATAGATCAATGTGACAAAGAATTGAGCTGGCAGTCAATCCTCAGACATTGAGCAACTGGGGCAGGCAAGAACTGGAGAATCTGAGAACAGCAAGTTGGTAGGGGAAAACCTTCCAAAGAAGAGGACTGGTAAGAGCACTGCAAGAAGAACAGGTTCCAGGAGGAGGGAAGAATAAGGCACAGTACATTAGGATGAACAGCAGAAACCTAGACCTTTGACTATGACAATAGGACAAGTTGTATTAGCAAAATATTTAGCTGCAGATAACAGATCAACCAACAGAAGCATAAACAAATAAGAGTTTCTTTTTTCTTATACAGCAAGTCTAGAGGTGGTCATTTGCTAGAATTACTTTGTTCGTTGAAACTACCTGCATTCCAGTGTGTGATCATTCTGTTCTGCCATCTTATGTTGGCTCTCATTCACATATATGTTGCCCAAAGGTTGTAAGATGGCACTGCAGCTCCAGACAGCATGTCTACATTCAAAGCCAGGTGAGTGGGGTAAGTGGTGTACCAGCTCCGTATATCACTACAAAATGCAAAAATTTTCCCTAAAAACCCTTGCAGAAAATCATATACATTTCATTAGACAGACTGTCATGTGGCCACTCTCTAGCTGTACAAAAAGCTGAGAAAGCATATTCTGTGTGAGTTTCTGTAACAAAAATTAGCCAACATATGATTGGCTAATATCACAATCATGTCATTATAAAGCAATAAATACGTTGTTCCATGTGGAATTTTTCCTGAGCAAAGGGAGCCAGAACATTATCAAATATGTGTTATACTGACTAAAAGATGCAGTTTTTCACTTTTTAACAGTTGTGAAATCAGTTGAGTTTGTAGTGGTGGGCCAGCTGGAAGTTACTACACACTTGGTCGTAGGAGTATATACTGTCACACATTCAAACAAATTGTACTATTGGTACTGCATGCCAAGCAATACAACTGAAGGTAAGACAAAGTGCCAAATTCCTCAAAATCAATGAAACGCATTTCAAAACAACGGGTTATTATGACTGATATAGCTATCAATCATGTAAAACCATCATTAAGACAGAAAACATTGGCTTGTCAGAAATTTGATGTTGAGCAGAAGCTGTTTAACACCCAGTGATGCATGATTCTGTGACTATAAAAGCTATGATTCTGTGACTTCATAAAGCTATGAATTAGTCAAATAGAAAAACATCAGCCTCAAAAGTTGTAACTTAGTAACTTGAAAGAAAAATCCAAAGTGCTTTTAAGAAATGCTACAATGCTCTTAATTGGCATAGATTATAACATCATGTGTGAAAATAGGAAGAACATGGCTGAGTTGAAAAGTGATACAAAACCATTGGCCTCCAAATGTGAACAAGTTCTAGGAATACTTACCAATTTTCTTTCTTTGTAATTTTTCGATTTAGGTTTGCAAAAGAATAATATTTTTTAAAAGTCTATGACCAAATAAGTTTAAAGACACACTTTCAATGAGTAAACAACAAAATTCAAATGTTGAAAATAAAACATTGTGTCATTGCTTAATTAGCATGCATCACTTTTTCTTATTAGTGCATAAAATAATGGAGTGCCTTGCCTTACAATCAAGACATATTAATGAATTTGATGTAATAGGGAGGAAAAGAGAGAAAACCTTCCTATTGGCAAAGGCACTAGAATTGGGAACCTTCTCTGAATAATCCTAAGAAATTAAAAATGAGCTCCTCATGGTAGTCCCGCTCCAGAGAAGTTCACCCATGCCTGAGTGCTGAGTGTTGCTGGCAGGTGGCAGGCTACACTACCTTCCTTGGTTTTGAAAATGGCAGCCGCACTAGCTCAGACCTCCATCTTGACTTGCATTGGCTCTGTACTTGCCACTTCTGCTCTCCGTGGAATGTTGCCACTATCTCTTCTGTTATTGTTATGACTTTTCCGTATTCCCTATGGTAGCCTTTGTTTGCTTCTGATTTTCAGAAATACGCGTACAGTGGATTCATGACTATTGACCTGTATGTGCAACCTTGCTCAATTCCTTTATTTTTTCTCATAATTTGCTTATGAATTATTTTGGAATTTCTATATACAGTCACTTAATCTGCAATAATGAAAGTTATATTTCTTCCATTCTAATCTGTAATACCAGTTGTTTCTTTCATACTATGCAAAATACGACTAAGTACAGTTATGATTAAAAGTAGTGAAAATGGGTATCTTTGCCTTGTTCCTAAACTCAGAAACAGTTTTCATTATTTCACCATATGTAAAGTTTTATTTGTGCATACTTTTTGATTATTTAACTTCTTTATAGTTACTGGAATGTTTTTCTGTATGTACTGTGTCTATAAATTTATTTCATTTACATTTTGAAGTTTATGACATCCAGGTGTACAAAGTATCCTCATTATTTTTTAGTGTCTATAGTACCTGTAGTAATAGCACTCTCTTTATTCCTAATATTGGTAATGTATTAGTCCTTTTTTTGTTGTTGTTAAGTCTCAGTGTAAATTTGTCAATTTCTTTAGCCTTTTCAAGGAACAACTTTTACCCTATGTATTCTTTCTGGCACACATTGGCTTTAATTTCTTTCATTTTTGCACTTATATCATTTCCTTCTGCTTTCTTTAAACTTGTTTTATTGTTCTTGTCATTAAATTCTTCATATGAATGCTGAGCTAATTATTTTTAGCTTCTCTTTTTCTAATTTGTGCGTTTAAGTCTATAAATTCCCTCTAACTGCATCCTACAATCAAAACAAGGAAGCGGAGGAGGGCTATTATTCCAACATTCCTTGAAGACTTGTTTTTGACTTTCTTATGTCAAGGTCTGTAATGACTTCTACCTCCATCCAATACTAATTTCTCTTTACGTTTTCTTGGACATATTCGCCTCTGTTTTTCGAGGCGAATATTCTCCTGGTTTTCTGCTCGCTACACTAGCTATTGCTTCTCCATTTACTCTGCTGATTCTTGATTCACCTCGGCTTGACTTTCACATGTTAGAGCATTCAGTGCTCATTCCTAGACCCTTTATTTGTTTGTTTGTTTTTGTCCTTAGGTTACCTTGTCTAGTCTCGTGGTTTGTAATAGTCCTCTATCCTGATGACTCCCACACTTTTCTCTCCTATAATCCCATTCTCATTTTTAAAAATGATTATTAGATATGTAATAGGCATGCCCCAAGCAAAAATCATGATTTCTTACCACCTGCCTCCACTAAGCCGGTTTCTCCCACTTTTCGGTAAATGGTGCCACTGGTCTCCCAATTGCTCAGGCTTCAACTCCCGGAATTACCCTTGTTCATCTCTTAACTGCACCCATCCCAAAGTGTACACACAACACTAATACTTAACAAATGAATGAACAAAGTGAATCCTCAAGTAAAATATAAAAAACATTAAGATTAGTTCCCAAGGTAGCTCAGAGAAACTACTGTATTAATATTGTTATCTCAATTTCAATGATTTGAAGGCTCAGAGAAGAAATCAGAAAACCAAAACTGATGGTCCCTGACACAAAATCATCTTATAGTCACCATTTTTCTGAGACAATTGCTGCAGGTAATTTAGAAGACCCTGAGCCAAGAGGTGGACTCAGACTCCATCACAAAATAGCAAGAAATGCCCCTTACCTCCTCCTTCAATTTTTGTAAAGCACGTAAGAACATTTAAGCTGTCCTTTTGAAATGTGCTTAGCCAGGAAAATTGTTTGTTCTCTCTTTAAAAACCCTTTCGGTTTGCTGTGCTTTTATTTTTCCATCTTATTCTCTAATGAAACTAGTCAATGGCTGATCTCATTCCTCTGAAAGGTGAAGTGTCCTCTCCTAGGTAAAGTGTGGGGAGCAGAGGCCCCTACACATGACGCCATATGACTTCTGCCCTAAGTCTTCTAGAAACAAACAAACAAACAAACAAAAATAAAATAAGTGCAGACCTGAGCTTAGTCACACAGTAATAACAAATGCAAGGTCTGGGATCTCTCTGCATCATCAACAATCGCACAAAGCTGAGCTACTGAAGCTAAGGCAGAGACCTCTAAAACGCGGCTCATTTACCTGAGGGATTTTCAAGATGATACACTGAGATGCTGGGAGACATCCTAAGCTGGAGAAAAATATTGGAACGTAAACTTTTATCTTCATCCTTTGACATTTGTATATTCTTTGTGTCTTACAATGTACATAGGCCCATTTTAATGAGTTCATGTTTTTCAGGCTAAATAGTTCTCTTTTTATTGCATCTGCAGCTTTAATGATAAAGAACTAGAAACTGGACTAACATCTGGCCTGTCCCAAACCACAGTGAACAAAGAATTAGGTTCTAAAAATAAAGTACCACCAGTTAATTTCAAAGCAGATATTCTATGGAACACTGACCACTACTACTATTATGGATTATTATGTAGAATGCTCAGTGTTCCAAATATCTTTAGAAACTTTATTTTGTAATTTTTCAATCTGTATTTAATGACCTTCAGTTCTACATTGTTGAACTGAAGATATTCAGTTCTATTGACTTGGAATATTTCCTGTTGTTTCTCTGACATTAAGTGCAGGCCTGGGACACTCACAAGACATTTTCACAGAAGAGCTGCCAATGGTAAATGGCTATAACTTATCTATAAAGAAAAAGAAGTCTGAGACAATAATTGCTATTTATTAATCTTTTCATAATTTGTCTTCAAATTAGAAGTTGTTATGATTCAACATTAAGAATATGACAAATCTGAGTGGGAAAATTGAGGGTTTTTTTTTTTCAAATGGAGAAGAGGGTCCATTTTTTAAATGCACTGACAGTAGTTTTGTTAATTAGCGTAATAAGAGGAAGGCTGTGTAATCTCAACTATCATTATTAACCTTCTAGAATAAAATCAGAAACCAAAGCATTGTCAGTCTCTATATTTTCCCCATGCAAGGAAAAAGGTAAGCCATATGTTTCATGGAATCAATGGGCAAGTAGTTGTTTCTACAGAACATTCCTAGTTTGTATGCATGAGTATGTGTAAGGTTTTCCTTTTCTTGATGGGGCTATACGTGAAATTGATCAGTGAGTACACTGTAACAATGTTGCTAGTACTTCAATAAATATAAACAACACAAATTAAATCAAGTAAAATTTAATCCAAAAATGGAATTTGTCCCACATCCTGAAAACTTGCACTTTGTGGGAGTTCAATAAATATTAAATCAAAGTCAATATTCAAGGCCTGTTGAATCATAAGGAAAAAAAAAACTAATTTCAAAGTCCTATGTTTTCTGTAAAGGACGCCCTGAATCCAGGCTCTGACTTCCAATTTTAAGGTCCCTAGCTGATAAACTTTAACAGATAAACACTTACAAAAGCCTGCACTGGGGCAGTTATTATTTATGAGGTGAAAAGGAATAAAACCTTATAGAATGAATATAATGAAAGAAACTTGCACTGTACCTGGAAGCAAATAAACGGAGCAGACTGAAAATTCCAGGAACAAAATGATTCATCAAGTCAGTCACTGAAGAATTGTCTTTACTTTATAATTGTAAAAATGATTTGAAAATTAATCAAATCGTAAGCCAAGTTCCAATAACTTAATAGGTGAATTAAGGCTAGAACTTCTAGAAGTAAAACCAGCGAGCATAGCTCAGCTAAGGATAATGTTAACCTACATTTTTCTGGTGCTTTACTGAAATGAATAGGTTTACCTAACAAGCCTAGTTCTTATAATATTTCCATGTAAAGGTGCTCGTGAACATCCTGTATACTTTGGACTTGCTTCTAGGCAAGTTTCATAAGGACCTTGAGTCAGACCAGGTTCCCATTAAAGACCAGGTACCTAATGACGTGGTGAAAAGAAACAAAGTCAAACTCCTAGCCCAGTCATTCCCTTCATATGTGAGCTGAGCATGTCATTTAAACTTTGTTGCTCACTTCCACCACCAGTGAAAGGGGATAACACTGATGTCCAAAGGTTCCTGTGCAGATTAAGAAAAAAACAAAGGAAGAAGAAACTACATGACATAAGTATGGAATAAGTTCATTACCAAGTCTAAACGAGACCTGTATGATTCTCCAGATGGAGAACGGGCCCCAGAAGCCTTTGGCTGCCCTGTTTGCTGGTCGCATGTGCTGGAGCGTACGAGCAAATCGTCTTGGGCTATTCAGTGCCTCCTGCCAATCCTCAGCCATGAACAAAAGGCAGATTTAGGGGAGACTCTGGGATGGCTTCAGGGGCTTGAGTTAAATAGGCACTCACTCTTAAGACACTCAGGTACGCTTCACAGCTTCCCTAGGAAGTCAACACCATATTCTGTTTACCAGGACAAAAAGGTCGGTGACACATGAGCCAATTCTGTACCACTCATAGAAGGTCAGACTACCTGCACTATGTGTTAATGCCTGTGACCTTTCTGCCAATTGAAGTTGTTCAAAGCCTAGCTCAAATACTGCTTCTCGGAAATATCTGCTGCTACCACAAATGTCCGCTTTCCTGCCACTGAAACTCATGCTACATTCTGTATCTCTTTATAAATACATGTCAATCTACTTTATGTTCTATGGTATTTACTTGGATATTTGTTTCACTGCTCATATTCACCAGCTATTGCCATCACAATAGTGCATCAGGAAACAACCCCAAATCTCAGTGTCTTACAATCACAATCACTGAGTTTTCTCCTTTGTGTGTCTTCATCATTTTCCTATGACCTGTGGCTATCAGGTACGTGTTCTTCTCATGGCGGGTCACAGCAGTACAAGAAGACAAGCCAAACCACACACACACATACACACACATCTGAAGCCTTCACTGCATCATGCACACCAACATTCCAGCGGCCAAACTAGGTCACGTGGGCAAGTCTAGTCATGGGAGGAGTGGTATGTATTTCACACATACTGGTGGGAGCATGACGGTGACACAGGTAAAGCAGTGAAAAATCAGGAACAATTATACAGTGTCATATTTTCATAGTATGCACAGTGTAAGGTGAGCTCTATTTTATAAAATATGTGTTGTTCACTTATACAGTCTGAAAGCCCGAGGAAGTGTTTTAAAAACATATACTTAATCAATTCACAGCTGAACACTGGAAAGTCAAAGCAATCCTATTCCTGGCACAGAGTATGGCCTGCCGGAAACACACAACCAATATTTGCTGGATTAATTTCATCAATGAAGAGACATTCATAACATCCTTACATGATCCTTTAATGCATATTGGACACTGAGTGGGGTCTTCTCAGATGTTTGTGTCCTTCCTGAAGCCACAAAAGATCTGACCCGAAAACCAAGTTAATAGCACTCCAATGACCCAAAACTGTTAGCTCTGAGAACCAGGTAGTGTCTGGAGCGATTAAAAAGGGGATCATCACCCCCATGGTCCCTATTAAATGCACTTGAGTTCAGTTATTTCCTTATTACCCAAAGTAGCGCATCACATAAAGACCAGAGACAGAAATTCCCTTGCCTTTCCCAGGGATGGACCCTAGCACCAAGCCAGATCTGCTCCTGTGGGGCCATTCTCTTTTGCTTTTGTTTCATTTTTATTTTAAATTTCCTTGTGGCATTAAATTCTACAATATCTGAAGAGCTGAATTAGTTTAGTGAACTGGAAAAGAAACTGTTGATTCTTCATGTGCTGACTGCAGCCCTGGAAAAAGAAGTTTTAAATTTCTCAGAGCATTTAGATTACTTACTCCGAGGCTGTATCAATACAGTGTATGTAAAACTTATTCCTCTGTCTCTTGCTACAAATGACAGAGAAGTTTCAAACACAAAGATGACTTCGGGCCCAGTGATTATTTAATTATCTCCTGGGAAATAATTTCCAAAAGTGACAAGAGCATCAACAACCCTCTCGAGCCTACTATACATACTTCTTCTTTCCACTTGTCTACTCTGTCTCTTCATATTACTCCCCTGCAGAGGCACGTCCAGATTTTGTGCAGCTTAAGGTTTATGTAACTGGGGAGAAGGCTCTTGAAAGAAAAGACTATAAATTGCAAATACAACAGGAGATAAAACATTCTGCAAGTCAGGAGCCCTGAAAACTCAAGTTACATTAACTTCAGGATTGATCCATGTATGTTCCCCTTATAAGTAGGGTTGCCGGAGAAAATATAAGATGCCCAGTCAAATTAGAATTTCACATAAACAATAAATTATTTTTATTATAGGTGTAGAGTCTTTGGGATATACGAGTATTTACACTAAAAATCAGTCTTCGTTTGTGTGACATTCATACTTAACTTATGTGGCATCCTGTATTTTTATTTACTAAATCTGCCAACTCTACCTACAAGACAGAGAGTAAAGGCATATACCTAAGTCCCCAAATGAATCCATAAAGACCGACATGGATCTCCTTCAGCCTCCTCTGACTTCCCTAGATAATGAACCCCAGGACTCTTGTATTAATATTTTAAACTTGAGTTTTCATTCATCCCTTGCTAAATAATATGAATTTCAAATGAATCCCCTCTTCCCATTTTTAAAAATTCTATATGGAAGGAATCCAGCATGAATGAATGTTTCTCATTCGAAGATAATCTCGGTAGCAGAGACTATGATGACTTGACATAAATGCCAACAGATTGTCACATTGAAGAAAAGTAACTTTGTCCCATTTAAATTCCCTCAGTAATATACTCTAGTCTCTCACAGCCCTCACCGTCAAGATGCCCTTCGTAATGTTACCCAAACCTTCCTACTTGGGTTTAACCTACTTGCCTTTCCCTTAACCGAATGGGAAATAAGTACTCATTAACATATGTCTTTCTAGACTTGAACACTGCTAAGTCGTTCTTCTCTGGCTACTTTTATCCAAGTAAAATAATCTTCATTGCTTCAGTGTTTGCTCCAGGAAATGTCTCCCAACACATTGGTAGCGCTAACTCTACTTCACATACAAAATCCCTTCCCTATGTCTCAAGATACTTTAGTTTTGAAGTCTGACTGCAGGTAAGATTCTAAGGAAGACCTGAAGTCAAGATCAAATACAATTTGAGAATACTTCCATAAAGCTGAGTTTCTCTGTTATTTTTGGAGATGTTCTGAGAAATTGCAAGTGTATTTTGAATTTGTTCTCAGGTTGACCAAAAAATGGAAACTCTTGTCAGATAAATGGGGCAGATAAAGTGTGGTTTTATGAACTATATAGTAAACGAAGAATTAAATTCTTCATGGATGAGTCACATGTCTAATAATTTGATTGGATACATACTCAGATATACAGAGTGAACATTTAATGTTGAAAAATATAACACCAAAGAATAATTCTAAAATGATTAACAGAATCGACAATACTATTGAAATAAGTAAAAAATTCAATACCTACTTCCAACAGTGGCAACTCTGAAAGCAATATACACTTATTTATTAATCCTACCAGTTTTTTGGTTTTTTTGTTTTTAAGAAAAGGCTTATCTTTTGTAATTGCAAATGGTTTTTTTCTTCACATGTAAATGAGAAAAATAAAAGCACCTATTTTGTTGGGGGATTGTAGGGATTAAATGAGAATGTATTAAGGCATAACACAAGGACTGTAATACAGTAAGTACTCTATAAGTTTTTCCTATCATTCTGATCATTTTCACTAAATAATCCAAAAAGTTACTAAATATATATAAAAAGAATATATTATTTTCTCTCTCCTTTCTCTTAGATCTATGTCTTGCTTATGCTTCTATCTGCATGCTTTATTTTCAAGTATTTAATAGTTGCTAGTAAAAATTTAGACAATTTTAAATAGACATACCAGAAATTTTGTTTTTGACTCATATTTTTATATCTTATAAATTTATATAACATATTACAGAATCCTAATAGTATTGTAGCTATATTTATTGTACACAATACTCTCATTTCAGTGTTAACAATCTTTCAAAAATATTTGATGTTAAATAAGTATGATATTGTTTAAAAGTTTAATATTAAAATGAAGTGAAATCTATGTTTCCATAACTTTTATCTATGGCTATTAGTTATCCCCTCTGAAGAAGCATCCCATCTCTTTTCTGTGCAATAATCTAATATGATCTTCCTTCTGGCAGCTCTTCAAGTACCTAAAAATGTCTCTTTAGTAACTGTTCACATCAAATCATTTCTTCTCCAGTGAAGTTCATGTTATTTGATAAAACTAGGAGGATCTATAGTGTTCCAGGAGCTATTCAGCATGCTAAAAACAAAGGAATGAAACATAATCCCTGACTGCCAAAAGATTGGTTGAATGCAAAGACTGATTTTTAAAAAACAGAAAAATAGAGAACAAAATAAAATTAAGGAATTGGTACAGTCCTAGAAATTTAGGGCACCTGGCTGTACTGTTCCTCATGATTATACTTTCTCAACCTTTCAGTTTCCTTAGGACATTCTTTCCAATATTCTCTACCACAGTGGCTGTCAACCAGGGGCAATTCTGCCCCCCAGGGGACACTTGGCAATGCCTGCAGATATTTTTTGTTGTCATGCTGGGTTAGGGGTGGTGGAGATTCTATTGGCATATAGTAGACAGAGGCCAGGGATGCTGTTAAACATCTACAATTCATAGGATAGCAATAAAGGATTATCTGATCCAAAATGCCAATAGTGTCAAAGTAGGGAAACCCTGCCTTGCTTGTTAATGTCCTTCATAAAATGTAGAATCCTGGTTAAAAAAACAAATTCCAAATGTGGTCTGACCAATATGACTTGGTAAATTTAAATAACCTTTATATTCCTTAGGTCATACTTCTTACCTAAATAAATTAGCCCAAAACAGAATAAAATATATATATATATATATATATAATTTTTATGAGTTTATTTGAGCTGAACTAATGAAATATGTCACCTCAAATATTCTGGAGAATAACAGCTTTCAGAATAAATTATATTTTAATAGCCAGTCACAAGATTGGTGCATAAGAAACAGTATGGAGGTTCCTCAAAAAATTAAAAATGTAACTACCATATGACCCAGCAATCCCACTTTTAGGTATTTACACAAATAAATCCAAAACACTGATTTGAAAAGATATATGCACCCCTATGTTCATTACAGCATTATATACAACACCCAAAATATGGAAGCAACCTAAGTGCCCATCAGTAGATGACTGGGTAAAGAAATTGTGGTACATGTATACAGTGGAATATTACGCAGCCAGAAAAAAAGAATGAAATCTTACCATTTACGACAACATGGATGGACTTAGAAGGTATTATGCTAAATGAAATAAGTCAGGCAGAGAAAGACAAGTACCATATGATTTCACTTACATGTGGAACCTAAAAAGCAAAAACAAACAAACAAAATAGAAACAAGCTCATAGAGAAAAAACAGATGGGTGCCAGATTGGTAGGGGTTGGAGAGTTGGGTGAAAAAGGTAAAGGGATTAAGAAGTACAAATTTGCTGTTACAAAAGAGTCACAAGAATGTAAAGTATAACATAGGGGATATAGCAATAATATTGTAATAGCTATGTTTGGTGTCAGATGGGTAACAGACTTATCAATGAGATCACTTCGTAAATTATATAAATGTCTGACCACTATGCTGCATACCTGAAACTAATAAAACATTGAATGTCAACTGTAATTGAAAAAAAATTTTTTGTATTTTAAAAATCTGACTTTAAAAAAAAGCAGCAGTCTACTAAGACTTGCTACTGTAACAATGTACATTGAAAACTTTGTCAAAATCTTGCATGCTGATAAAACAATCATATTTTTCTTCGGAAAAAAATTTGAATATGATGTTTATACCAGAAAATATTGCTGTATCTTTGTAGTGATAATAGTATAGGTTATATAGAATAATGTTCTTGTTTTTGATACACATGCTTAAGTAACTGGGAGTAAAATGTCCTGATAGCTACAACTTTAATTCAAATTATTCAGCAAATACACACATACACACATAATCATATAAAAAGAGATAAATGTGGCAAATATTAATAATTGTTGAATATAGGTTAAAGTTATATTATTGATCTTTGTTCTATCCTTTCAACATTTCTGTAGGTGTTAATATTTTTCAAAGTAAAAAGTTGTAGGAAAAAAGAAGGTTGGTTCATTAAAAAATTAGAATGAGGGAAAAATACCCCGGTGATCAGTTTTCCTCTGTACATTTTATTTTGTTGGTCTTATCCTTTAGTTCTAGCCTATTGAGAACTTTCTAATCTAAGCTTAGCTGTTTTCAAGTTTGATATGCCTGTTCTTTATATCTTTATCAAAAGACTGGCAAAAATATCAAGAAGACTAAGCCTCATATCCTTAAAATGCAAATGTACCTTGAGAGCTTGACACCAGTCAATTAAACAGTACTCTTAGGAACAAAATGTCATTAATAAGTTATTAGGAGTCTACTATCTGCCAACAGCATTATTACTAGCTATAGCTGGAGTTTTGGCACACTACTGGAAACGCTACATCTCAAAACAAAGCTGTGGGAGTGAATACTCTTAGACCCATTTCCAGCCAAGGACCTTGAGGGCTCTGTGTGACTGAGGGACTTGCCCAAGGGTACACTACAAGTAAATGGGCAGGAGGGATTTTTAGACCACCTCCCTCTGTCTTCAAACTTCAGGAATGCTCTTCCGATTATACTGCTTCAAACATAACATTAGCTAGCTGCCATTACTGAGTACTTACAACAAACCTTTACTTATAAGTCTAACCCTCACAACAATTCTGATAGATGGATGGTATACATTCATATAAGGGATGTGGACACACCTGAGGCTTAGCCAAGCTGTGATGTGCCCATAGACAGGTGACTATCAAGAATCAGACCCAAGACTCATACTTCATCCACACAGTCCCAACGCTGCCACGTTGCCCTCCACCAGAGACCATAAATCCATCTTACTTCCCAGCCAGCTAGCCTTCCCTTCCCTCTTGTACACAGGGGTGTCCTGGAGTATCTTCACCAAATTCCTTTCTAATATAGCAGTATACCTTGATTCTGTTTATTTATATTCTAATCACACTCACCTATTTGCGAAGAACGTACTTTTATAGGTAGGTTATTAGAGAAAACATCCAAAGAAAACCAAAAAAGCAGTCTATTTCCTCAGGAATCACTAAAAAAATGATGGTAAAGGCTACGGAATTCCATATATTGCCTAACTTTGGTGAGTTATTTTACCTCTTTCTAGGAAAAAAAAAAAAAAAAAAGGTAAAATATTTTCAGCCTTTAAATGTTTGACACCCATAACACTACATTAGGGAAGGTAGGATTTCTTTTATATCTAATTAAAATATGTCTTAAAAATATAAACAAAATAAGTTTACAATTGGAGTTCAAAAAAGTAGACGTGGTAAATACTACAAAATTGTTAATACAAATATGGGTGACATGTTCTGCTTTCTATCTTTATTATAGTTGAATTTTTCGTAATAAAAATTATAAAATATAAAGTTTATGATTTGATAATGTTCTCTCCCTCTGGAAATAATTTCCTTTGAAATAGTTGCATTGTTTATTAATGCAGTTCAATGTACTTTACTCCAAAATATTTTTCTCAGATGTAATTCTTAAAAATAATTAGATCTCAACCTTTAAAAGATAATCAGAATCCCAATCAAACTTTCACTGCAGTCAAAGCATGAAATCTGTCATTTTCACTTTCAAGCCTTAGTAAATAACCATGCTGCCTTTGAATAAAGTATTAAATTCATATTTGACTTATTATCAAATAGAGGGTGCTTCAATTTCATTTTAGACCCCTCACTTTTAAACAACATTTAACAGAGCTGAAAGGTGTTGCTGAGGTTGACTAGTGTTGCCATAACAAGTAAATGAGACCAGTGCCATTTTTACACGTATGAATTATTTGGCAGTATTTGGAGCCAATCTTACCCTGAAATGATAGTTAACTTATTGCGTTAGCTATAAGTAAAGTGAGCTACTCCTGCAGTGAGTTCAATGGAGAGGTTAAAAAATAAATAAAAATTAAAAAATAATGAAACCTACCTAACAGGCTTTCTTAAACCTTTCCAAATCTTATAATGTTTTCTTTAAAAAGGAAATGCTGCCAAAAAATACTGAAACCACCAGACACCTTCATAACAATTTCATCACTGCAGGTTGTGCAGATGGCAGCCAGGTGTCCGTAGCTGGTTCTCTTGCCTCATACATGTGAGGCAGAGAATAAGATTTCACAAAGTCTTGAAATAGACACTAGCAGAAAAATAGCTATTAGCCAATGATACTTTATGCGAACTTGGTTTCTTCCCAAGACCAAACAGCAAATGGAATCTTACTCCAGTAGAGTGCCAAAATTACTGTGTCAGCATTAGGAAGCTATGATTCCATGCTTAATAATGAAGATGTGGTTTGAACACATCATTCAAATAATAGCTATCATTTCTTGAGAGCCCATTATGCTAAACCCTTTAAATACAATACTCCTAAAATCTCATCACCATTTGTGAGGATTAATTTTCTATATCATGTTGAGTGGACCATGGGGTACCCAGATAGTTAGTCAAACATTATTCTAGATGTTTCTGTGAAGGTGTATTTGGATGATATTAACATTTAGCTTGGTAGACTGAGTAAAGCAGATTGCCCTCCAATGTGGGTCTAAGTGAAACAAAATGACTGACTCTTGCCCAAGTGAGAAAAAATTCCTCCTGCCTGACTGCCTTCCAATTGTAACATTAGCTTCTTTTTTACTTTGGACTTGGATTGAAACATTGGCTTCTCCTGAGTTTGAGCCTTTCTTGTCCTCAGACTGGAACTACACTATCAGCCCTCTTTGGCCTCCAGCTGGCTAACTGAAGATCCTAGGACTTGTCAGCCTCCATAATCACATGACCCAATTCCTTATACTAAAACATATATATTTATGTATATATATATATATATATATATATATATATATATATATATATATATATATATATAACATGTATTATATATTATACACACACACACAACATCTAAAGAGTATACACTGTATACAGCCTATTGTGTTTTTTTTTCCCCATTGGAGAACCCTAATTAATACATCATTTTATAAAGCAGTACATTTATCCCCATTTTTCAGTTGAGAAAACTTAGATTTGGAGAGTACATGTTATTCTTTCAAAGTTTCTTCTCCTGCTAGACTATAAGGTCTTGAAGGACAAGTATTTTTGCTGTTTCATTTACTGATGTGCCCCTAAGTGCCTAGGATGGTATGTCACATAACTTAATCTGTTAACTAAGTGAATAAATTCAGCTAGAAAGTGTCAGAGCTAGAGCTTGAAATCTGGGTCTACCCAGATCTGTTCTTTTAACCTCTATGATGAACAGTCTCTTAAAGTTTGTTGATATTTTCGTAAGTCAGTCTTTGAAAGAGTCCTTAAAAGAACATTACTAGCTTATTTGTGCTCAGTTCCAAAGCTATTACTTCCTGAAAGATGACAGAATCAAGATTTTTAAAAAATCCCAAAAGATGGGACAATGCACTTACAAGATTACATTCAGTTATAAAGAAATGTAAAATCTTTTCCTTTATTCCAACAGCAACTAAACTTATATGGATGTAAGAGGCATAGCTTAGCAAGAGTATATGTTAAAAAGTACCAGTACGATTGATTGATAGGAGCTTGATATAAATCAACACTGAGTAGTGGGTGCCAAAGAGCTAATGCAATTCTTGGCTGCATTAATAGAATGTTTTGTCCAGATCAAGGGAAATAATTCCATTATATTATGTCTCTATATCGAACCACATCTAAGCCACACACTTCAAAAAGAGAGGTAAACTGGAGTACATTCAAAGGAGAGTCACCAAGAAGACGAGGAGAATCAAAGCCGTGTTGTACAGGATTAGCTAAAGGAACAGAAGATGTTTGCCAGAAGAGAAAATTCTGCAAGCATTATATCTTAGATGCCTTCAAAATTTGTAAGGCTGTCATATCTAAAAGATATCAGATGTTTTCCCTGACTGGCCTCAGAAAATGAACTTACACATAATAAATGCAAAGTTAATGCCACAGTAGACTGTCTCAATTTTCCAAAAGTAAGATGGACAATATCATGAAAATAGTTAAGTTCTCAATCTTTGGTATTGTTCAAAACCAGCAAAACTACAATCTTTATTTAGTTGGCAACTATGCTCCAGATGGGTTGGTAGAATAAAAGGCCATTGTGGTTCCTTCTAGTGGTGACTGCCATGATGCCCAAACAGAATATAAAAAGAGAAGAATCAACGTGATCAGGATGAATGGAATGGGAGAAAATATTTGTAAAGCACATATCTGAGAAGGGGTTAATATCCAAAATGTGTGAGAAACTCACACAACTCGATAACAAACAAACAAATAATGCAATTTAAAAATTTGCAAAGGACCTCAATGGACATTTTTTTTCCAAAAGAAGATATTCAAATATCCAACAGGTATACGAGAAGGTACACATCACTAATCTTCAGAGAAATACACATCAAAACCACAATGAGATACCCCCTCACACCTGTTTGAATGGCTATTATCATAAAGGCAAGAGATAATTGTTGGTTAGAATGTGGAGAAACGAACCCCTGTGCACTGTTGGTACAAATATAAATTGGTACAGCCACTGTGGAAAACAGTATAGAGGTTACTCAAAAAATTAAGACTATAACTGCCAAATGATGTAACAATCCCACTTCTGGATATATATTCAGACGAAATAAAATCATCTGGGAGAGATATCTGTACCCCTATGTTCATTGCCGCATTATTCCAAGATATTCAAACCTAAGCGCCCACCGACAGATGAATGGATAAAGAAAATCTGTCTCATATATATATATATATATATATATATATATATATATATATATATATATATATGTAATTCAGCCACAAAAAAAGGAGAAAACCCTGTCATTTATGATAACATTGATAGACCCTGAGGGTATCACGCTAAGTGAAATGAGTCAGACAGATAAAGCCAAATACTCTATAATCTTACTTATATGTGGAATTTTCAAAAACTAATAGAAACAGAGAACAGATTGGTGGTTGCCAAGGGTAAGGGTGGGAGGATGGGTGAAATGGGTGAACACTGTCAGAGGGTACAAACGTCCAGTTATAAGATGAATAAGTTCTGGGGATGTAATATATACCAAGGTGACAATAGTTAACAATACTATATTGTATATTTGAAAGTTGCTAAGGAAGTAGAATTTAAGAGCTCTCACCAAATGCAAAAAGAATATGCTATGTGAGGTAATGGATGTGTGAAGTAACCCTACTGTGGTAATCATTTTACAATATATGCAAATGTAAAATCAGTACATTGTACATCTGCAACTTACACAACATTACATGTCAATTACATCTCAATAAAGCCAAAAGGGATAAAAAGGGGGGATAATGATACCCCTGTTGCAAGATTAAAGAAAAGAAGATGGTCAGGATAAGAAGAGGAAATAAGCTGAAAGCTGTACGGTTTACACAACATTGTGTAGGAAGCTTCCACTTCCATTTTTTTATTTATTGAGTCTCCACAAAATAATGAGATAAATTGTTATTTCCAGTTCACAAAGGAGAAAACTGTAGTTCAAGGAAGTTAAGGAAATCACTCTGTCACAATTTAGTGTACAGAAGAACAGAGATTCCTAGGTTCCCACCAAGGGGAAACTTCCGGCTGACTACTGTCCACACTTTCCAGTAGCTCTTACGAAGTCCTTCCTGCTCCTTTCTAACGGGAGCTGTTGGTGCTGTTATCTATGCAGCCACCCAGGAAAGAAGATGCATGCCCACCGAGACTACAAGTTTCCCTCGCTTTAGAGACCTAGTCGGCCTCCCACCGTCAGGACCCTCCACATTTTGATCTACATTATGCCTGTTAAAATAAAGGAACAATGATATTACCAGGTTGTGTGCATATGACAATCCTTTACAATTTTATTACATCTACGCATAAGTTGTACATAAAATATAAGAGATTCTATATAATCTTTTTCAGATAGGAATAAGAGGGGAATTTTGTCACAGTAAACTTCATCCAAAGAATTCCAAAAAAATCAGAATATTATTCTAGACATTCATTAACAGCTGTGATTTCTTTAATAAGCTACTATATACTTAGCTATCCTAAATTCTTAAACCTTACTGTATTTTTGGCCTATATAAACTACGTTCGAAACCTTCCAGTGGCTTCCCATCTCTCTTGGGGTGAAATAAAAAAGGGTTTGAAATGGCCAGATGTCCTTATACAATAAGCTTCCTCGCCTCTCTGACCTCACTTTCATCTACTCTCCCCCTTTGCGCTCAGCTCCAGCCACACTGGCCTCATGACTGGTTGTCAAACAGCTCCTACCTGTGAGCACTTTCTACCCACTGCCCAGCTGCTCTTCCCAGGAGAGCTGACTGGTGAGCTTCCTCACCTCCTTCAGGTCTTAAAATAAATGTCACCTCGATAAAGCCTTCTTTGGTCACCCTATTTAAAATGACAGCACCTCTACCTGAAGCTCCCTATTACTCTTACCTCCTTTGTATCCCCCCCCCCCAGAAATTACCACAATTTATATTCTATATATTCCATTTTTTGGGCTATTGTATGTTTCCTACCCACTAACATATTAGCTCTATGAGGGCAAGGAGCACTTTTAGTCAGTGGTACATCCAGAGCTTAGAATGAATGCTTGATGAATGAATGAATGAATGAATGAATGAATGAATGAATGAATGAGGTAGCAGTGGCATATATGTAGTAATTATTCTTAAAATAAACTTTATATAACTCCACTACATGAAGATGGTATAATACACTATACATGTTTACTGCCACTGTACAAAGAGCTCTCCTGGCATTATGTAAAGACCTCTCTAAAAAATGCTTTGAAAACAATAAAATATCTATTAAAATGTAGTAGTAGCTCTGAAATTTAAGAGAAAAAATTTAAGTCTTTTCCACATGCATAAACAACATGATTACAGAAAAATACGGTGGCTTGCTTTCTGTTAAAAACACTGCTAACAGATAGACGTATTAGATTAGTTAATGCATGGTTAAGCCTTATAATCATAGTCTTTCCAAAGAATGAAAGAAAAAGAGTCTTCTCACGCCATCACTCACAAAATGTTTTCTCAGAAATATTTCCACCGATATCATCAAGTTTTATCATTTACGAACGCCTCTATGTAGAGCCCTGTGCCTGAGCCCAGCGATGAAAGTGAAACAAGGAAGCAAGAAAGTCTTGCCCTGAAAGGGCTTCCAATTATAGCTGGACCAGAATAGGAGAGGAGAAACCGCTATTGACCAGCTGCCCCTTGGAATCAGCAGAAATACTGTCAATGCCCTCACAGATGAATGATACACAGGAGAATCTGAAAGGTTTCAGTTGAAAAGGCTCCTTGAATAATTGAGACAGGATTACAACCAGATGAAATACTTCCATATTAATTATAACTCATTCTCAGATGTTACCTATTTCCTCTAGTGCCTCTGAAGGATGAATATGGTTATCAAGACAGTATCACAACTGGCAAGTGTTTTAACCCTTATTGTGACCTGCCTGGCAGCAACTGGGAAATTTTAATAGTATCTAAACTGTTTGGTGCTAGAACATGCCATTGATTTACATCCGAGTATCCTATGTGATTCTCCGATGCCCCATGACTAAAGAACTCGACAATATTTTTCATTGGAGTCACTGCAGTGATAACTTTTGATGCTGCGTTATTCTAAAGGTCACTTTTACATAATTTCCAGCTCTCTACTTTTCAATCTCTCACTTAGTCATACATTTAGATCTTCACCTGAAATTCTCACCTTCTCGAGTTTACTTCCTAGTCAATCCAGTTAAAGAAAGCAAATGCCTAAAACACTATTCAATAAAGCCAAAGCAGAAATACTAGATTTAAGTTACATCCTCTTCTACAATAAAACACCAGAGGTACAATTTGGAATCAACACACAATCCTTTTGTTCATGAATTTAGTGTGCAGTTTTTCTTAAATTTGCAAATATTCAATTAGATCATGCCAACAAAATGAACTTGTTATTTTAGGCTGCTTCTTATGATCTGAGAAAACTATTGTATTTTACCCCTTCATGACTTGGAATAAGAATCAAAGGTTGACTTTTGTTTGACTTATTCTAGACATCCTACTATGTCTAGCAAACCATAGTTCCAGGACTTTATAAGATACAACTAAGACTGTGGAGAAAGAAAAGCCAGCCACTGCTCTTACCACCACCTGTCAGGGAAGGCTATGCTGCCAGCATATATCCACCCTTCCCGTATTAGCAATACTTGTAGAGACAAATGCAACATGAGCTGAAAAGTTAATATACGCTGCATTTGGATAAGGTTTTAATGGACCTGGACATTATAACAAAGCTATGATGGGTGACAGCTTAAATTCAGTGTCTGAAAAAGACTTTAATTAAGATTTACAAGGCCAGTTACAAGAAGCAAATATAAAATGATAATTAGATTAATAAAAAAAAAAAAGTGAGATGACTGATGGTCCCAGTGGTTTATAAACTAACCTTCATTCTAACTTAAGTGATTTAATAAAAATTCCAAATCTGTAGAGCTTTGCAGCTCTATGTCACAGCAGATGGAGAGGAACAACTCTGGAACTGCTCAGCCTGGAAACAGAGACTTAACAAGTGCCAGACTGTGAAAAATGAAACAAACAAAAAAAATAAAACAAGTGTCAGGCTCTTAGCCTGGACAATGAATAGCAATACCACAGTGTCCCACTGGCTTCTGATAATCAGGACCCATTATTCCCAACAGCAGCAATGCCCAGTAGAGTTTCAGTCTGTTCCGCCATACTGTCGAACAGGCCCCTAACCCTGTACCTCATCCTCGCTCATCCAACAAAAAATAAATGCCCAAATCACCAGTGAAAATAACACTCCTGTGGATGCAGGTTAGAGACAATGCTGTTGACCTTCGTGGGACAAAGCCCAAGGAGACGACTACAGCCTGGCTCAAGGAGCTGCTAGGGTTACTACCGTGCCCTGGCAGTAACATTTGCCATAGAGGGGGTCCAACGTGCTTCTACATCTCAGGTCATAAGGATAAACATAACATGAACACTTTGATAGGATCATGTTGATCAGGCAGTCTTTATTTTAACTGGAAAGAGGTCAATGCCAAGGGGGGAAAGTAATTAAGAACCAAGAAACAGAAAACTACTGACACACACAAAAAAAAATCTGTGCACTAATTCTTATTATTATCAAGCCAGTCTAAAAGTTTGAAAACCTTAGAGTCATAGAATCTCAGATTTGGAAGGACATTAACAAGAATCCAGTTCAAAGACATTTTGAATTTTAAATAATTCTATAGACTGAAATTAAGTAAAATAATCTTAAATCCACTTGTCATTTTAGAAATTCTTCTGTCAAAATACAGTTTCTGTTTTCAAGTAAACTGAGGGCTGTAGAGAAAACAATACAATCATATGGGACACAGAATAAGATGTAAAATGTTAAATTATTATTTTATTTTATTGCAAAGAGTTAAGGTAAACAAGTTAGATATTCAAATTATAGTGCTTAACTGGAGCAGAAATTAGAATGAGTAAATCTAAAGATTAACATCAGTTAGTCAAGATACATGTTTTTTTAATAAAAATAAGCTGACAAGGAAGGCAAAATATTTAGCAAAAGCTTTTTCTTATAGTTTTACTCAACAAACACAAATTCAACCCATTTCCTATACTGCAATGTCGTCCACAATTTTCCCCATCCCTCATTCTCTCTCCCCCTCCCCCTCCTCCCCATTCCCTCCTTTGGAGGTGGAAGGAGGATGTGAGAAAAAGATTTAAATTCAAACTGTGCCAAAGTCTAAACTTGGGGAAATTTTTAGAAATACCTATACTTGCTCCATGTCTAAGCCAAAATGTTTAATCTGATTTGGCAGTAAAGATGTTCTAATCTCCATTTGATTATCTCCTATATCTTATGTCTCAATTAGTTCTAAACTCTAGACTTTAAGTTGCACAGGTAGTAGTTGTGAAGGTGGAGAGTAGTGGAAATATTTTGATTATTTTCTCAAGGCAGTCCTTACTGATTAACTGAACCAAGAAAAGAAAGAATGTTGCCTTAACGTTTGGCACCAGCAGCTTTCTGGATAACAGTGCCATCATAAAATGGGGAAGACTGGGAAGTGGGCAAAAAGGATGATGGCTCCATTAGCAAAGATGAGGAATAAAGAAGCAGATTTAGAGGAGAGAAACAATTTTACTTTCAGGAATGTGAAGGATAAGGTAATGTGGAATATAGTAGAATGTTCTAGAACACTCAGGAGAAAAAGGTGCTCTGGAGCTCAGGGTACCAACCTGAGAATTTTCTACTGACAGGCTATATTTGAAACCATCAGGGCAGATAAGATTGCCTAAGGAGAATACTACGTGATGTCAGGATCAAACTCAGAACTTGGGAGAGTTCAGCCCCAACAGAGAGAATAAAATTGGAAAGCAGAGAGGAATGGAGTTATTAAAGTCATGGAAGTAAAGGGAAGAGAAACTTTTAAAACAAAGCCTTAGTTGCCATCACTGAATATTGAGACAGTCCACATAATATAATAACCTAAAGAACCAATTTGATTTTGCAATTAAGGGGTCACTGGTGACTTAAAAAAAAAAAAAAAAAAAAAAAAAAAGGAGAGAGGAGTATTAAACAGAAAGAGAGAATGATATTAAAGGAATACTTGAAAAAGTTTGAATTCAAACAGAAGGAGAAAATGAGAGCTAGACAGGAGCATTTAACATGAAAGTGTTCTTTTCAAGAGTAACACTATAACATCAAATATGTATTAAGAAACATTTTAAATAAAATAGTGTAATTAAAAATTGGGTATGTTAAATACCTTAAATAAGAGGGTTACTTTTTTATTGTTTTTCATTTGTCAATTTATCATAACAAGATACTTCTGGAAAATAAATCTATCTACTCTTAGAAAAGTTGAGGCAGAGTAATGCCAGCCATAAAAAACTATATGTATTTGCAAAATATTAATTGCATAATAAAATGTAGTCATAATTATTTCAATATATGTAAAGCATTCATTCAGAACAGCATTAGTTAACTAAATTAGCATTTAGTTCAGAATAGCTGCAACTGAAGTAGGTGAAATTTTTTAAAATACAAATTTTGTCTCTTTTAAAGATAAGTTAACATTACAAATAGACTGGAAGCAGGTTTAAAGTTCTTTCTCCCCGTCTCTATACTAAAATTGCCATCACAAGATAAACCAATTTTCTACCATAAACAACTGGCTCAGTGCTGCCAATTAATTTAAATCACCTTTTCATTTACAGAAGCGCTTAATTTTGTTCTAATGGAAACCCTTCCTTATTTTATAAACCATCATTTGCCCATTTTGTCTAGGTATATGCATGTCTACATTTAGCCAATGGGGCTTTTCAGTTACTACAGAGTGTCAGATATCACTCACTGTTCATGTTCAAGGCAATGTTAGAGTGAAAGTTAGCAATAATAACAATGAATTCATGAACCATGAAATTGGTGCATTGAACTAAACTGCACTAATTTGGCTTAAGATTTGAACACTGCCAAATGAATCTTAACACAAACTCTAAGATAATAAAAAGCCTCATTTTTGACACTGCTCAAAAGCATACGGATTCGTTCTTTGGAAATTAGGTGACAAAGTAGTATAGAATACAAATTGTAGGCAGGAAAGTGGTATTTGGTGTTAGGAGAGCCATGACCCTCTAAAGTAGGTCAGGACTTTCCAGTTTACCATCATTAAGGGCAGTGACCCCTTAAGGGGAGATTTTTACATTTCCAGGTAAACCTTGGAAACACATTCTCATCATCCTCACACACACAGACACAAATGCTTCCTCCCCTGGTTTATGCTGACCATTCTAGAAGCGAAGTTTGATTTAAATTGTTACAAAAGTTCAATGCCCTTTCCCTCCTTGGAGTTTGTTTTGAAGGACATTAATGATGCCTCGGGAAATGTTTGACTTGGGGCTACCGGACGTCTCTTGGTCCCACAGATAAATAACTAATTTAATTTCTTGGGGATTAA
This sequence comes from Rhinolophus sinicus, assembly GCF_057876585.1. Taxonomy (NCBI): domain Eukaryota; kingdom Metazoa; phylum Chordata; class Mammalia; order Chiroptera; family Rhinolophidae; genus Rhinolophus; species Rhinolophus sinicus. Next base: position 177,720,774 of record NC_142516.1, read on the forward strand.
CATGTCTCTACTGTTCTAGATCGTGTCATTATTGTAAGAAGTAGCTCTGCATTTTGAAAAGAGAATAAAAACGTCTCATGTAGATATAGAACATTTTTTTCCCTTTAAAAACGCATAAAATGTGATGTTGAAGCCATCTGTCCTTGCACCCTTTACCGATTTTAAATGAGCTCTAACCCATTCAGTCTCCTCGGGTGTTAAATTACCAGCTACCACTCTATTTTTTCATCTTTAATGCGAGGGTCATATAATTGATTCCTTTTTCAAGGTTGGATTGATATTTAAACTAATTCAGTCATGTGGGGAATATACTTTCCTTTGAAAAACTGGTATAATGTGAATTTACTAGGTGAATACTTGAGGTGCCCTAGGATAAGTTGAAGTTATTTCCCATAACTCTCCAGGGCATTCTCTACAGCCCTATCAGTGAAGAGAGGCTTCTGTGACGTCATCCTGGTCTACCAAATACATGGCACGTAATTTATAACAATTCAGTGCTTTCCAAGTAGGACTTTACCTCACACTCTCCTGGAAAGCTATATAAAAATAGTTCAATATAGTGAGGTTACCTAAAATAGTCCCAACTCTACACCTATTGGTTAAAAATCTCCAGAATTCTGTATTTTAAAAAAGATTCACTGAAGGCCTCAATGCTACTAAACCAGCAATAGTCTCTTACTACTCTGGCTAATAGGAGAAGATTCTGAAAACTTGCAAGGAGAAAAAGCAGGCATATAGTCTGAGGTCTTGCAGATATTTTAACAAACTGTTGAACTTATACACAAAACTAACATTTAACAGAAGAAAAAAACTGAGGCCAAAAGATACTAAATGACTTTCTCAAGGCAATAAACCTAGTTAATGGCCAAATGTGTGATCACAACTCAAGTCTAGTTGGTGAACTGAACTGTCAAAGAACATGTTAGGTGAAATAACAGAGATACCCAAATGCCCCTCTGATTCTGTTAAATGGAGTTCATTGTTCAATATCTAACTGTCAAGGTAATTTTAAATCTGAACTGTGCATGAAACACTTTGATAAGAAATTAATTAAGTTAAAGGGCAAAAATTTTAAAGGATAAAATGATATTGACAAATGACTGTTTTCACAGTAATTAAAACTGGTTGCTTCTTAATGTTTTTAAGGAACCTCCGTACCATTTTCTATAGTAGTTGTACCAATTTACATTCCCATCAACAGTGTATGAGGGTTCCCTTTTCTCCACATCCTCACCAACACTTGCCATCTCTTGTCTTTATGATGATATCATTCTAATATGTGAGGTAATACCTCATCTTGGTTTGAATGCATTTCCCTGATGATTAGTGATATTGAGCAGCTTTTCTGTACCTGGTGATCATTTGTATGTCTTCTTAGGACAAAATGCCTACTCAGTGCCTCTGCCCATTTTTTAATCAAACTGCTTGGGTTTTTTGTTTGTTTGTTTGCTATTGAGCTGTATGAATTCTTTACACAGTGGAATATAAACCCCTTATCAGATATATGATTTGCAAATACTTTCTCCCATTTTATAGCTTGCCTTTTCATTTTGTTGATGCTTTCCTTTGCTGTTCAGAAGTTTAATTTAGTTTCACTTAATTTTCTTGTGTTGCTTGTGCTTATGGTCATATCCAAAAGAATGATGTCAAGAGTAGTCAAGGAGTTTCTATCTCTATGTTTTCCTTTAGGGGTTTTGGTTTTTAGGTCTTATGTTTAGGTCTTTAATCTATTTCAAGTTAATTTCTGTGAGTCGTATAAGACAAGTTATCCAATTTTCCCAACACCATTTACTGAAGAAACTATCCTTTTCCTATTGAGTCATCTTGGATCCCTTGTCAAATATTAGTTGGTTGTATATGGGGGAGGGGAGATTTCTGGGCCCTTGATTCTGTTCCATTGGTCTATGAGGTGTGATCAAACAATACGGTTAAAGTTAAAAAAAAAATAGTACAAAAGACACATTGCCATCATCCCCCTCAAAGTAGCCCCCCTCACTTCGAACATACTTATCCCACCATTCTTGCCACTTTCTGAAGCAGTTCTGGAAGTCCTCTTTCATGAGTGTCTTTTGTTGTGCTGTCATGGCTGCCTCGATGTCCTGAATCATTTTGACTTTGGGAAAGAGTCAGATGTTGCATGGTGCCAGATCCAGTGTATAAGATGGATGAGATCACATCGTACTGTTTTTATTTGACAGAAATTGCCATATACTAGAAGCGATGTGTGACATGGAGCAATGTCATGATGGAGGATGTTTTATGGCACACTTTAAAACACACCTTCTCTCAACCATAGCTCACACCCAGCTGACTGCACCTAACAAGTTGAAACTTGTCAAACACTGTTACTAAGGTTTGACACACTGCTTCCCGTATTAAAGATCCCTGCCTTTCGTTTGGCTAGCACTCGGCATCAACATTCAGTATATTGGCTGATCACAACTGAAAGACTCTGTGTCACACATTGCTTCTGGTACAGCAATTTCTGTCAAATAAAAACATCACGGTGTGTCTTCATCCACCTTATTCTCCAGATGTGGCACCGTACAACTTCTGGCTCTTCCCTAAAGTCAAAATGACCATGAAAGATAAACATTTTGAATCCATTTAGGATATTGAGGCAGCCATGACAGCACAACTAAAGACACTCACTAAAGAGGACTTCCAGATCTGCTTCAGAAAGTGGTAAGAACAATGGGATAAGTGTGTTCAAAGCTGGGGTGGGGGTACGGGGGTTGGGTATTTTGAGTGGGGTTAATGGCAATGTGTCTTTTATTGTCATATATATACACATACATATATATATTTTTTTAATTTAAACATTCACCGTATGTTTTGATGGTACCTCGTATTGCTGTCAGAGTTCTGTGGACAAATCAAGAGGTGACATAAGATGCCCCCTACTCCTCACCTTTACTTTACATAGAGTTACTCTAGCTGGCACCTGCTTCACCTTCTAACTCATTACGCATCATACTCCTGCCCCGCTACCTCACATTACCATTATTCAACTAAGAGGTAAAACAGACAGGAGAAAATTGACCAGCCATTGAGAGGTATGTGGAAGTAGCATCTGGACCAGAACAAAATTTTTCTGAGAGAGAAGTTAAACTGCATGAGAATCTTAACTATAGTAAACCTTAAATATTTATGTTGACCCAAATGAAAGTATATTAGCCCCAGAGCATGCTACAACTTTATGGAAAAAAGCAACTTTGTATGGCATGTAATGATGCCAAGACCTAAGGGGGAAGAAAGTGAGTGTCTAATTTTACAAGTCTTTCTTATTTCAAAATGTAAAATCTATGCAACTTTTAAATATGTATTTTTAAGCAGGCTACCATAAAGTGGAATGCAGTGATTAAAACTATTAATAGCAAGAAGATCAGTGACTATAATGCGAACATCTTTAACTACAGGAGCAATTCTGCTAATTTTGTTATTAAAATCAAGAACAATTATATACAACCAGGTGTTGCAGATTATTTTTTCCCTTTAATATTTGAATATGTACCAAGGGACTTTAATAATGACACTAAATTTTAACGAAGTAAGACTGTCTAAAAAAAGTAAGTGATTTTCATTTGTAATACATGGTGTGTTGAACCTACACATAAAAACATTCATTGCAAACTCTACTTCTATAGAAACCTTATACTTCAAATCATAACAATGCTGCTATTTATAAAAGCACCTCCTTGGGCATGACAAGCATTAATATACTCCACCCAATAAACATAACCTAGATTGCCAATAAGATATAATAATGTGGTTCAGACATGTCAAATTTTGCACTAGCCAATATAAAAGCACTCAGTGCAGTTTCAATCTGTTTAATCGTTGTTTTATATAACTTAAAAACTTTTATTAATAGTTTCTATAATCCCTTCTAATTTTTCTTGCTTTATCTCAAATATATTTGCTGGCTCCAAATCACACTACTTCATTTACTAATATCTGTGGACAACCAGTTAAATACAGACTTGAATGTGAAAAAAACAAAACAGTGCAGAAGGTGTGGTGATTCTGTCCAGGGATTGTGTCACACTCATACTGAGAATACTCTATTGAAATTATTGGTGCGATGTCTTACAAACTCTAGGTGTTCATTTACATTTGTTGAATAAATAAACTTTTGAGGAAAGCTATACAAACATTTCAGGATGAAATGATTTCACCAGATTGTAAAATAGATGACAGCATCCAAAGGCTAAAATTCGAGTTCCCACAGTGCCGAGCTAGGGTCTGTCCACCTCCAAAGCCCATGCTCTTTATGGCTCTTCCATTTTGCCTTGAGCAGACATTCCTAGCGAATCTAAAACATGAAGCTTAAGAGTTTTTCTCCCTGTGGGCTTCCTGCACTTTCTTGTGACACGGCAATGTGATACTACATAATGGGTCAGCCTGAGAGTCAACTAAACTGAATCAGCCGTGAAATTTCTGTGTGTTTTTAAATAAGTCACATAAACCTATCTTAGCCAGTTTTTGTTCCCACTTGTTCTTATTTTCATCTGTAAAATGTGATGCTTCAAGTAAACAATTCAGTTTTAATATTCTACAAAAATGAATAAGTATATAGGTTGGTAACACAACAAGATAAAAATAACTTATAATGGCACAAACAAATCAGTAAAACTGTCTTTATAACATATCTGGAAGTTGTGTCTCGTTTCTTACCAGATAGTTTCAATCTCCAAATAGTTCAATTATTACTAACTTCCTCACAACACACTAATTTCTCTCTCTTCCAGCTCTTCAGGAAGGAGTAGCCTTTAGCTAATGCAGAGTTTAAACGGTTGCAGAGTACATAGACTTGTTAATACCTTGGCGTACATAAAACTAAACCATTTCACAAAATGTTATTTCATGAAAAACACGAAGAAAAAAATGGATAGGTGAAAATAACTTGTCACTGGATACAAACACAAAAGTAATTCCATGAAATTACCACCCCTCTATGAATAACAAGCATTGAAAATTTTTGTTACCATTGTTAAAATCCAAATAATTAACAAGATCTCACGTTTCCACCACTGGTGCTAATAATTAGGTGTATATTTCATCTCTGAATGTGACTAACTAAAATATACAAAAATATTCTAACAAAATAAGAAAAAGGAAAATGATAATTATGGCTTTTTCCTCCTCTCAGAGTCCTCCAAACAGAAGGACTGCCTAAGAACTTCATCTTTCTAAAATTGTTTCCTGTCACCTCTGGTTATTTAGCTCAAACTGTGTTAACTAACAGAAGATTTATACCTTAAAGAAATACAGCCTCCCAATTTGTGGCTAAAATGACAAATAAGGGTAGAGGCTCGTTCAATGTCTCACCTAACAGGGAGAAATGTCTGGTTGTCTATGTCACTGTTTATATTTTTTTCTAACGAGAACTGAATACATGAGAAGAGTCAATATAAGAAAAGATGTAGCCTTGACTGCAGCTGTCCTGACAAATAACAGTTAAGAGAAAGTCCAAGACCCTGCATCTTAATGAGTCAAACTAACACTATTAACACAATTAAGATACCAGGCTCAGAATCTCTGGATGAGATGGCAAGACACTAGAGTCCCCAGTCAGCTGGTCATTTGATTTTTTTAACCTGCAATATTTAGTAGGAAAAAAATATGGTGCAGCTTCATTCACTCATTTTTCCAACAAATATTAGCTGAGCACAGTTTATGTGTCAGAAAACATAAGATGTTTGGTTTCTTGGGACCACTAGCATATAAATTCTCTTTTAGGTAGGAGCAATTGCCTCTTTTAAAAAATAATATACTAAAAGCGTTTCTGAAAAGTCCAAGCATTTACACACAAGTCCAATCACCAGCTTGATGTTAAAAGAAAGATTCCAGCCCCAAAGAGCTAAAACCTTTTAGGAAATTCCTAATTAAATATTCATTTCATTCAAAGTATTTAATGATATATTCCTGGCATTTTGTTCATGTTTTTACATCATCCTCTTCTTTAATTCAGGCCTAATGAGCTTTTAGTGAGGCTAAAGATTTGCTGCTCTCTTAGCGTGGCTCATGACTTCCTGCCTTCTCCCAATTATAGTACATATATGAGGGCTATTCTTATGAGAATTAGCATTATTAATTTTATCTTTTTCCTTTTTCCAATCTAAAGTAGATTTAAAATTCAGAAATTGTGCAAACACTGCTATTTTGACAAGATAACCATGATTCTTAAAGACTACACTATTGATTGGCAAGCAGTGACACCTTGCTACACCTCAAAATGTTACTTTTCCAGCTGCCATATAAATCTCCAAATTCAGCATACAAGAGAGGTTTCCACATTTGATGTATGAAAATGTGGGTTTTAAGAAAGTCAAATCTCTGAAAGTCAGGGTCTGCTTGTGTATGTAACTGTTTTCAGAGGAAATTCGTAGTGATTATTTAGGCAGGTTTTAGCTCTAATCTTGGAAAAGTATTTATAGAAACTATCTGGCTCCTTTGGGCATCCCCAGTCATATTAGTTACTATTCATTACGACTTTGTGATTCAGCTTTCAGAGCTCATACAGGCACACTGTTGGTCTTTTAAATTCTTTTTGAATTTGTCTACAATCTTAAATTCTTTCATTCCTATTCTCCACTCAATCATTTAGCCCCTTACAAATCTAACATCTGCAATTAGGATTCATCTCTTTAATTTCCCTAGTATCCTTTGATAAATTCTTGATACAGGTGTCTCTACATCCGCACACACTATCTTCTATTTCCATCCTGCATTGTTCATCATGAAACAAAACTAATCCGAAGGAGAAGAGAGGTCGATGTGTGAGCACTGATGATTTCCAAGACTCCGAAATCAAGAATGTCTCCTCCTTAAATTGCAGGAAATTTTGAAATCTCTGTATATTTAAGTTCCCAACTGTGCTGGCTTCATAGTACAGGGTAGTATCATTGGAGTAGACAACTACATATGGCATGATCTTGGGAAAGAAGAAGCTGCAACCCTTCCTATGCAATAAGTCTGTACTGATACTGAAATTATCACTAGGGTTGAATAATATTGATATTTAATAAATGAGGCATGTGTAAAGCACTATTGTTGAAATTGCTAACATCAGAATTCTGTCCATTTTGTGGCAGAAACAAGAATTAAGTGAAATGTAAATACTATGAAAAAACAGGATGTAAGTTATATTTTAAAAGATTAGTAAAACTCATAACCCTAAATAGAGATACTTTAATTTGTCACTAAAATGGGCTCAATAGCAGCAGCATTACTTTTGGTTCTCATTAACGCCCATGTGTACTCACTCTTTTGTGGATTTGTTCTGTAATAGTATTCTTCACTAAGAGAAACCAGAGTTTTGTGGAGGTGACAGATTCCATGACAAGTTTAGAATATCCCAGTGATGCCAGTGAGTAGAATGAGTCGTGGCTATAAAAGAAATGAAGTCAACTTAAAAGTGATTCCTTTGGGCAAGTAAGTTCTGGAATGAGATGAATCTGCAAAAGGATATTAGAACATGGTGGTGTTCAAATGAAAAAAGTTAATATAAATTCTACAGATAAATGGTTGTAGAAAAAAGACGAGTGAATAAGTTAGGATGGCTTATAAACAGGAAGGTGACGTGTGTGTGTGTGTGTGTGTGTGTGTGTGTGCACATGTTTGATATATTTATTATCAATTATATGTTTGTAAAACATAGACTTGTATTTGCTTCTCTTTGCAGAAGCAGGAAACAAAAAGTAACACTGAATAAATCAAATAGTATTGGAAAGGGCAGGATTTACCAAGAAAGAAAAGACAGATAAGTTCTGTTGGTCATATATAACAGGCAGGTGGGAAAAAGAAAAAAAAAAAAGGCATTTACACAATCAGACCAGTGACAAAGTAAAGCTTCACCCATGTGTTACAGGTGATTAATAAAATAAGAGTACTATAAACAGGCTAAGTCAACTGGTTTTGTTTTAATACCCTATGAAATATGACAAAAACTAAATGGTACAATGATGGATAAACCTCACATGTTTTTATAAAATCAGCACATTGTAATGATAAAACAAATGCGATAACAGATTGTAAACAACTAAAACCTATGTCAAAAGTATTAACATAAAAAAATTACTGACTTAACAGTGAAATTTTAACAATATAAAAAGAAGCTCACTTTAAAGATCAATGGCTCAATTTTTAATTACCTTGAGAAAGAATCTAAAATCTAACTGTTTAGAGAAGGTATCCTTCATTCCTTTTGTTCAAGTAGGAAAATCAACTCTGGAGATACATCAGACTACTACTACTAAACCTTTAAGAGATATAAAAATAACTCTAGCTATAATATTTGAAAAAATATGCTAACAGAGAACTAATAAAATTGATTAAATTACAGAAATGGCTTGTGTGTGAATAATTAGTGATAACTGTGTGTGTGTCCTTTGCTTTTTGCTTAAGGTATAGGAATCGGTCATAATAATTTAATAGTTATAGTTTAATACTTCCAAATGGAATTTAAAATATTTACCAGTAAAAGCTAAAAATGGTTGTAAATGTTTATTACATTTATGTATTTAATACACTGAGCATTAAACAAAGAACAAATAATTGTGAATGTGCCTCTCTGTGTACAAAAGCCATTCAGACATAAAATAACCTTTTATCAGGAAATGGAGCGAGCCCATTAGCACCTATTGTCACATTAGCAGAGATTATTTCCTTGATAGCAGGAAAGGGCAATATTCTCAGAAACACCATTTTCAGAATAGTTTTAATGAAAAATGAAAGGTAAGAGCCAGAGGTATTATCCAAATAGGGCAGGCCTGAACAGGACAGGGCTGTATAAATACTGTTTTCATCATTGTTTTGACAGGTCAACCATGTCTATAATTTCTGACCTGCCATTGAACATTTCTATATCCCAGCACCTCTTCAGATGGTAATCCAGGCAGTTTAATTTCATAGCAAAAACTGGCAATTTGGAGTCTAAGAAATCTGGATTTAAATTGTTTTCCCATTATTAACCGTATATGGGTCACATTATTTAGTATCCCTAAGCTTTAATTTTTAATAATCAGCATGGGCTTATTTATATCTGCTGTAAAGGTGAACAAGGATTAAATAATACAAAAGTGCCTGATATACAGCAGTTGACTAAAAACTGTCAGTTGTCCCAATTTTATAAGGATGAGGTAGAAATAGATATAAATAATAAGTCTCAACTTCCCTGGAAACAGAGAGAGATGTTTTGCCTTCGAAGATGATGGTGACCATGAAAACAGCCCTCTCAGATCTCATGTACAGGAAGCATAACTGACCTAGGCATGTGGCTGCTATGCTCTGAAACCCTTTACCACTTTTACACTGAAGCCTCTTTCCCAGCGATGCTCCCAGCCAGTGATGGAACAAGGCAAGCCTACTAAGACAGAACTACTCCCGAGAGACCAAGGACTCTACTAAGCTGAGGGTTTGGCTTGTGGACTTCCATCAACTTTGCTGAACTTGATCAAAACAGACAGCATTCTAAGTCTCTTGCACCCAAGCTTCCTTCTTTACTTCTTTCCTTCACAGGGTAACATCTGCATCACACTCTAATGGTCTCCCAGCTTCTCCTAAGTCCCTCATTTTCTCTCACAAGCATTTCCCCTAAGAAATCTCTTACATGTCTAACACTGTGTTGGCATCTGTTTCTCAAAGGGTCAGGACTAACACAAAGACCCAGGTTCTCATAACCAATTAGGGCAATAATTTATAACATTCTAAAGTTTTTAGTGGGTTGAAGAATTAATTCTCTTCGGAAAGAAGACCTTCATTCAGGTAAAAGCAGAAGCAATAGATTTAAGGACTTGAAAGTCCTAACATTAAAAGTCTATATTAAACCCATTAAAATAATTCATTTACAAAGGGTAATACTACTGTTAGTGAAAATAATGACAAATCCTTGTGGAAATGCACGTTTGGAATTCAAAATAATCCTTGGTCAGGTTGGTCAGGTCATTTGGCCCATGTCTTAAAATCAATCATAAAATGTACTTTGTAAAGTATGTGTTTATTTATTAAAACAAATGCTCACCAAAGGCTGAGGCATAAATCAATAAATCTATAATGGGGTTAAGCCTATATGTGGTAAAGAGGTATAATCTTTAATAGTGTATTAACAATTAAATAGGATCCAACACCCTAAACTGACACTGAAAAAAAAAAAATTAAATTTTCATCCCATCCATGAACCAAAATCTCAAAATTTCTCTCAGAAAACGGTTCCCCTACTACCTTATTTAAACATTTTATTAGCCTCCTTGAAGACTGACAATTATATAAAGCATTAATTTTCTTATCTGTTCTTTCCATATTGACTTCATTCTTGTTTTGAATTTTAAAATATACATTTAAAATTCTTATAACTATTATGGTAACTCTTTTAGACACCTAGATTCTTAAGAAATCAAAAATTAATCAAATTGAATTAGAAAAAAAATTACAACCTTTTCAAAGTGCTCTAAGTTCACTCAGTCTACTTTTGCTCTACAGCTATGTATGAACTAGATGCCCCACCCAAAAGTAGTCACGAAACAAATATTTTATAGCACCCAGTGTGGGGAATATATCATAACAAACAGGAAAATGTGTTTCTTCTGAATTACTCCCATATCATCAGCATTATAATATATCTAAATGCTAGAAGGTTCTCTCTTGCTTGAAGAACACATTCAACTATTACTTCTTTCCTGATATTTGAGAAAATTTTTGCAGGAAAGTTGTATTCAGTGGGTAAACGGACAAAAGTTGTCAATTTCCCCACATTTTATTTGTCCATTTACCCACTGAACGCAGCTCTTCTGCAAAAATATTTAGCTTTCAGGTGTCATTTCTAAATATTAGTCTCTTTAGTACTTAATCATTTTTACTGAAATACCATTCTTGTCAATCGATGACATTTCCCTGGAACTAAATTTGCAAAGACATTTTAAAGTATATTCTAAGATATATAATTATATGGGCTCAATAATACAGGAAAAAAAACCATCACCTTATCTTACTGTTTTTTTCAATCCAAGGTTAGTTATCTTCCAAAAAGTCATAACCCATGTCTTAAACGCTAGAACTGGTCACCTTATTTAAGACAAACTTATTCAGTGCTTACTATGAGAACTAATTATCTTCTATCTCATAATATTAACTCATAAAATCCCCTCAGTAATCCTATGAGGTAGGTGTCATTTTCAGTGTTGCAGATGGAGTTAAGTAATTTCACGGTCATACAACACAGAAATCACAGGCGAGATTTGAACCCAAGTAGCCTTGATTCAGAATCAACCATCTTAGTACAGTCTGTACAGTCTATGTTGCCCACAGCATGACTCTGGTGACTACAAACTGTGATTCTATTATTCAGTGCGATAGGAATGACTAACTTCTCTGTAATTTCCCTAGATGATAAAGGGGTTTCCTCCTATTTTCCACTGGAGAGAATGGTTGATGGGAACTGCTTGGAGGTCTGTGTTATAAAAAACTTCGAATATGGGTCTGCACCCAATAGGGAAGAGTTCAATACCCCCACACACACACCACTTTATCCACGGCTTCACTTTCCATAGTTTCAGTTACCTGTGGTCAACCACAGTCTGAAAATATTAAATGGAAAATTCCAGAAATAAAAAATTCATAAGTTTTAAACTGCATGCTGTTCTGAGTAATGTAATAAAATCTCACACCATCCTGCTTCATCCTGCCCTGAAAGTGAATCAGCCCTGTTTTTCAGCATACCCATGCTGCAGGTAACCGTGCCTGTCACTTAGCCGTCTAGGTTATCAGATCGACTGCTTGTGTTCAAGTCACCCTTACTTTACATAAAAGTCCCAGAGCACAATAGTAGTGATGCTGACAATTTGTATATGCCAAAGAGAAGACATAAAGTCCTTCTTTGAAGTGAAAAGGTGAGCACAGTACAATAAGGCATTTTGAGAGAGAGAGAGAGAGAGCAAGAGTGAGAGAGAGACCATTCACATAATTTTTAACATATCATTATAGTTGTTTCTAGTATTGTATTTGTTATTATTAATGTTATTGTGCCTAATTTATAAATTAAACTTTATCATAGGTATGTATGTACAGAAAAAACAACAACATAGTGTTTATAGGGTTTGGTACAATCCACAACTTCAGGCATCCACTGGGAGTCTTGGAACGTATCCCCCTGTAGATAAGGTGGGACTACTTTGCTGATTGAAAAGAGATGTCTGACAAGGGCACAGGGGGTAAATTGTACTCTCTAGACACATATTAGCCATCCCTGAGTTAGATTTTCCCAATTTAAGCCTACTGCATTTGTCCCTTCTAGACTTTTGAGATTTATGAGGTTTTTTTAAACTAAGACCAAAAAGACTGAGGAATCACTAGAAACTTTAAAGAAGGTGCTGAAATGGAAATCTTTCAGAATCATTGAGCTAGAGCTTTATTAAATGCAGGAATGATTTTTGAACCACTCAGCCTAGTTTTTCATTGTAAGTGTAGCATAATGAGATTTGGGGGAGTCAAAGATACTCTTTAAAGAAATCAGTAACTTGGCGTACTTAAAGACCATGAAATCACAAGAGCAATTTGGTATTGTCCAGCAACAGGCACTCTTCTCCTAGATAACCTGGCTTCTATTGTATCCTCTAAAATAATAGTTGTTCTGGCTGAGGTGATTCTACTTAATTGGCTTGCAGGTATAGCTAGCTAGACTAATTTTAACAAAAGAATTTTGAGGAAAGGAAAAGGATACAGTAACTTAAAACAATAGTCTTCTTTTATCCATATCCTCAGCAAACAGTTCCCTCATTCAAAACAGTGCAGTTTTAAAGATTTTCTCTAGTTAAGGGTCTGATAACTAAATTTCTCATTACTTCTAAGATATGTTTTAAAAACTGTGTTATGAACAGGAATGATTAGCTCCCTAACCAGAAACAAGCCATTTAAATGATACAAAAATCTGCTGCATACATTTTCTAGATGTCTATCTATTCATTCACTCATTTATCCATGTTTACTGAGAACATACCCTATGTGTGACATTTTATAGGTCCTAGTGAAACAAAGAATGTAACAAAGGCTCATTCTTGTACTCAGAGTACAGCATGGGAGCAGATAAATAGGCCACGTTTGGTACAAAAGACTAGGTGATTAGCAGAGATATGTGCAAGACATTAAAATGGGCATAGACAAAAGCATCTTTAACTTTTTGCCTAGATCAAGACAGGATTAGGTAAATCCTTAATAAAACAACCTCTGTTCTGAGGATTAAAACGTGTTCAAGATTTGTCAAGTGGACAAGAAATGGGAGGCATTTAAATGTTTTTTGTTTTTTGTTTTAAGCAGCGTCCGAAAAAGCACAGAGGGAGAAATTAACATGCCACACAGCAGTTCAATGAAGGAGTGGGGATGTTAGGAGGCTAGGAAGGTAGGCAGGCAGAATAGAGCTCATGTATATTATCAGAAGTGCAGAATTGGGACTTCATCCAGAGCACAGTGAGAAGTCATTGGGAAAGAAACATTTACTATTGATAGGACATGGTTACAACTCTATGTTTTTAATATATATTTACACAGGACTTTTTTGTCTATCTGAAAGCAGAAGGAAGGATAGAACATGGGAGAAGATTAAGGATCAAAGAAATCAGTTAGTTAATTATTTAAATAGTAAAGAGGATGTGACAAGGGCCTAAACTTCAACAGAAAAACACAGATTCAATAAGTATCTGTGTATATAAAACTTCCAATAGTATAAGTCAATGGGCTCCAATCTGATTTATGCATTACTCATATTTTGATTTTGCTTTACATACATGTATTTGTACTTTCACATATTTTTCACAGCAGCTTTATGAGATTAGTATTATAACCCCAATTAGACCTGGAGAAATGGTCACCCAATGTCATACTGCTAGAAAATAATGAAACAGAAGGTCAAAAGTCAAATCAAAGACTCCAACCTCCCTTTTCCTTACTGACACACAATGCCTTTAATTGAAGACTATTCATCAAAGTGACTAAAAAGTTGATTTTTGTGGTTGTGATAGTACTTATTATTTATTTCAATGACCAATGCTGTCATCCTAAAGTTCAAAATCTATGGTTTTCCATACTGTGAGAGACACGATAACCTTTGCAAATATTTCAAATGCCAATTAAGTAGTTAGAATTTATTATGGAAATGTGAAATATAGAATAATGTCTTTATTACCCCATAAAAGAAAATTTTCATATATAATTCTGCAAATTCTCCATACAAATCGTTAGACAGAAAGCTCTCTATTACTTATTTACATGGAAATAAAGCTTTCAGTTACGTTCTAGCTACCTTTTTGTTAAAATAAAGTTTTCATGCAGTACCATGCATAGATCTTAAGTGTACAGTTCTACACACGGCTATTATACAGAGGATTTGTCCGTACCAACACTCCATCTCCTAACAGGGTATTAAAGGAAATATTTTTCCTCTTTAGAAGCAGAGAAAAATCATTTTACTTCATCTCTCATCTACAGAGTGTCTAGCTACTCTTGTAGGGCATTTGAACCCACTGTCACTGTGTCACGCCAGGGGTGATCACATCCTGCCGGCACGGGTGGGTGGCAACACCCTTATTATTTACTGTGGAGTAATTAATAAGAACTATCTGGACCACAGTACCTTATGTGACATTCAGGAGAAAATAAAGAAGAATACTAAAAACCCAGTATGTTGGGAACCTCATAATACATTATCACTTGTGCTTTTAACTATCAATTAAAATAAACATTTTTAAAGATATTTTTACAATTATGTAAAACTCTCTTTTATTTATCCACATTTATCATTTGCTTTCTCTTCTAGCCCTTGTGTGGATTCAATTTTCCATCTGGTATTGTTTTCCTTCTGCATGAAGAATTTTTATTTTTTATTTTTTTAAGATTTTTTTTTTTGGTTTTGTTTTGTTTTTTGTTTTTTTGTAGTGTAAGTCATCTACCAGTGAACTCTCTTTGGAAGAAATTTGTATTTCAGTTTCATTTTTGAGAAATTCTTCTCTGTGTTTAGAACTCTAGGTTGACAGATTTCTTCACTGATCTCTTCTTTGGCAGAGTCTAATCTACTCTTAATTTCATTCAGTGCACTTGTTTAGTTTATAGCCCTCCTTCCCTCAGAAACCCTTTTTTTCTGGAAGTTGTTCTTTCCTTGGACTTTGGTCTGTTACCCTGCACATGCATGGATTCAGTCAAACATTGAAGAAGACACCCCTGCAGACTTCTAGACCACTCTCTTTCTGCAGGTCCCTTCTGTCCAGTATTTGACCCTACACATTTTAGCCATCTTGGCCTCTTTATTGCTTCAACTCAGCAAAACTGCTAAGTTCAGTTTGGTTTTTCACTCCCTGTACCACACAATGAAAAGTGCCTCCACAAAGGAAGCTGACTCAAGTTGGAGGGACGACTGCCTTTTCCTATCTCTTCTCTCTGGGATGACAGTCATGTGCCATCTGGGAAAGAGCTGTTTCCACTTGTTGGCCCTGAGGGGGTAATTCTGTAGCCTCTTATGCCCTCCTAGATGAAAGAAGAATTGCCTAATATTGTTTTTGAGATCCACCATGTTTTTGCCTTTGTTCTTTTTAATTCCTGAGTAGTATTCCACTGTTTCAATTTTTGCGTGGATTCAATTTTCCACACAAAAATATACATGCCATTTTTTCATCCATTCTCCAGTCGATAAATGTTTTGGTTGTATATAAAGAGGGTGCCCCCCAAAAAATGTATATCCATTTTATAAAAGGAAAAAACTGTATTAAAATTGTAATACTCGATATATACCAATAACAAAAGATGAATACTAGTCATGTATATACATTTTTTTGGCCCCCTCCCCAGTAGATTTTGAGTATGGGGCTAAAGCTTTTATGGACGGTTGGAAACTCCAACACCCTCTGGTATCTTAGTTCGGCTCTCAGGCCACCATTCAGGCAGCACACATGGAAACTTACCCTGTAATGGGCACACTAGCCTTTGGCCAAGAGCTCGCAGTATACCCCTCACAGACTTGTGATGTTCCTCTCTGCACAGCACCCGCTTTTTCATGTCCTGTCTTACAAATACCAGCCTCTTCAGCAGCTCCAAACTCTAACATGTGCCTCCTCTGCTCAATGAGGCCGCCATGTTTTGCCTGGGCTCCATATTCCTGTAGTAGGGAACGTGCCCCAGTCAGTCTTTGCAAACATACTCATCTTGTGTTTTTCCTTTATCTGGCAGAATCTGCCTCTAAGATATCTGATCCATAGTAAACAAAGTAAAATGATAAAGCATATTAAATAAGTTTTTAATTACATGCAAACATTCGTCCTCAGCTAATACTGAAAAAAAAAGTGAAGAATATTAAAACCACATGTAAAAGGATTCATTTAATCTCAGACTTTTAAAATGCAGAAGAATAATAATAAAACGGTCTCAAATCGGGTTCAAAAATCTTTCATGTCAATCAAAGCAATGTTATATATGGATCTGACATAAAATCTGTGTATAATAAGGCATCTGACAGATGTCTGAGGAACTGCAAAAGATATTAAAATGCTATTTTTAGCAAATCCCAATTTAGTTTCAAAATGCATATTACAAGTCAGAACATCAATATATAAGAATTAGTAAAATCAAAGGATAGAAAATATGTTTTGTTTTAAAATAGAATGGGTGAGGGAGGTGAAAATGGAAACAACAGGAACTATATGTTCATTTTATAAAAATTTTACCAGCATGCTTTTTAATTTAAAGCCATGTCATATAGTGTAATTTAATAAGTTTGACAAACAAGAAGGTATTAATTTTATGTGTAGCACAACTAGAGACTCTGATGAGAAAATTATTACTAATTGTGTTCACAAATAGTTATGCTGAATAAAGATTATTTTTATATTTTCTTACCCACTTTTTGTCACCAGTTTGAGTCTTTACAGTAGTACCAAACCGTGTGTGGATATTTAGACTTCCTGCTTCTAATGCTCCCTCTAGGGTTCTTGGAAATCTGAGAACCCATCAGTGCTGAAGGGGATGGCTGCTATCACATTTCCAGATATTCATAATGTCACTTTGATCATGTATTTGTGAGTCAGCTAGAAAATTCTGCTGTGGGCTCTAACATGTTAATGCCCTCCCACATTCTATGAAGCATTGGTGAAGATGAGATTGGAATTGGAAATTAAGACACACAAAACCACCTTTTACTCACTCATCTGCATTAAGATACTAAGTTTTTGAAAACTATCTGAGATCCTGAATACTTCCTCAATAATTATCATTGTCACGTAAATAGAAATCAGAAAAAAACTTAATGGAATGAATTTGTAGAAATGATCTCTCAGGTCCTTCCTATTTCAAAGATTGCTTTGCTCCAGGAATGAAAAAAAAAAAAAGACTGCTTTCAAAATCATTTTGGTCAATGGAAGCATCCTTAGAAAAGAAGTAAAACTGCCTAAAATGATTACTTTGCACATTATAATATTCACCTGAAGGTGAATATTGCAGTACATCAAAATATTAGTAGCAGTAATTTTATTAACATTTTACACTTAGGATTCACGCATTATAAACATAAATTAGCTAATAATTTCCTTGAAAGCATTATTTATATTCACTGTCTTCAATTTGTCTACTCCTATTCTCTCTTAAACCTACTGCAACCAGACTTCTGGACCACCTCCACCCCCATCACTTTACCACAATGATTTCCTTGTTCTAATTCCAGTAGCCAATGCTCAGGTCCTATCTTAACTGACATACAAAGCAGCAGCATTTAATATCCTTAAAAGACTTGACTCTACAATCAGTTTCCAGGACGCTTCATTTTCTTGGCCATTCACCCTCATTTTCTGATGTAGATTCCTTATCATTTTCTCTAATTCTCAAAGTTGGAGGGCCTGAAAGTCAGTTCTTGAGCCTCTTTTCTCTTTTCTAACACTCTTATTCCTTTGGGGATCATATGCAGTCTCGTGGTTTAAATATCATTATTATACTGGCAACTCCCAAGTCTGTATCTCCAGCCTATCCTATCCAAAATCTTACTTAATTAATTTCATCTAGATTCGTCTAACAGACATGTCAATATTAATACATCCAAAAATAAGCTCTTGATCTTCCCTCCAAAATTTCTCTCCCTCCATCTTCCCCACTTTAGTTAATGACAGTTCTATTTGTTTGGGGCACAAATCTTAGAGTGATCTTTGGCTCTTCCCTTTTAGTGTACCACTGAATTGAGTCCATCAAATTCAATCGGCTGCACTTTCAAAATCTAGCCAAAACACTCACCACCTCCACTTCTGCCAGTCTAGTCCAAGCATTTTCTTCTTTGCCCGGATTGATCATTACCTCCTAGCTGGTATCCCTTCTTCTACCATTACCCTGCACAGTCCTTTCTCAACAAGGAAGCCACAACAATCCTAGAAAATTTCAAAAATGCTGTTTAATTAAATGAAATCTTTGAAATGACAGATGATGCCGTTGCTCTGCTCAAACCTATCCAACAGCTTCCCATGTAATTTCAAATTAAAGCCAAATTCTTTACAATGGCTGAAAGTTCTCACGTAGTTTGCCCTCTTACAATTCTTCTCAAAATTATTTCTTACTACTCTCCCGAAAGGATCTTTTTGCACTTCCTGGAGCACACCAGGCACATTTCTGCTTGAGAGTCCTTGCCATTTCTGAGGCTTATACCTCAAATGTTCTTTTTCCAAATAACTACAGGCTTCACTCCTTTAACTTCGCTTCACCTCTTTAATGATGATTTTCATGACTACTATATTTTAAATTACAACAACACCCTTAACTGTTTAATTTCCTCTATGCACCTGTATAACTTTCAAATCAATTTTGTTTACTCTCTTCTCACTGGGATATAAGTTCAAGAAAGGCAGAAATTTGTGTGTCCATTATCAATGACTGTGTCTCCAGAACCTAGAAAAATGCCTAGTAGGTACAATAAGTAATTATGGGCAGATGAATATTACTTTACCAGAAACTGAAAAACATCCCTGAAGTAATGAGTTATTTAACATTACAGATAATGCAGGCTGACAAAAACAAAATACCCCTCCCAGGAGTTGTAGTTTGTCTCAGTCTTTAGAAAATTTACTTAAAATGTAAAAAATCTTAAGGAAGAAAAACAAATGCCATGTTTCTACTTACTGGATGATATAGACAACAAAATGATAACTATGTCATTTGAAAGAAATTAAGACTAATGAATCTTACATAATTAAGGCAGTGAAAATTTAAGGATATTTGCCAAACTTTCTTTTACAGTATTTTGTGTTTATGGCAACCCAAATTTCAAATATGTTAAGAATATAAATGTTTCTTCACAAAACTTAAAATGATATTTTCTATTGAGGAAATCTATATTTTTCATGGGGTATATTAGAAAGATTTGTAATGTAACTGTTTGGGAACAAACAGGCAACAAAATTAATTACATAGCCATTAATAGATGGAATTTTGAGATCTAAAAAGAGGAAAAAAATATGATTTTTCAAGATCAAAAACTAGTTGATGGCAAATATGGTACTTCACATACTCCTAAAGTTAACAAAACTGTCCCTAAAATCTTTCTCTTAATGGTTAGCAATTTATTTAAAAAAGAAGAGTTCTCAAATTAGTTTAGCAACATAAATGTCAACACATAAAGATTTAACATACAGCATCTTAAATATCATTATATAACAGCTGTCATCCTCATTTTTAGCCGAGGCTCAATCAAATAAAATATTTATTGTTTAACAATTCAAGGGAAGGGGTATGACTTTTAAAAATCTTTGGTATTCTAAATGCAGATACTTAAATATAAAGAGTGATTTAAGTTTCTTAGATCATAATTCCATATCTACGTCTCACCAGTGCTCGCTGGAGTGTAAACATACAGCACGCTGGGAGCCACATCTGAATTTGCCAGATACTGCAGAAATAAATGACCAAAGTGACCTTTGAAAAGCTACAAGAATTGTGACAGCCATTGCTTGCACTATTTCTCTGTTCTGAGATTTCACAGAACCCCAAAGAGAACAATAAATAAATAACTTTAAAACCTCTTCTCACCTTACTCTAAATCTAATAATTTATCTAAAGCTAGAACAGTGTTATACAAGTTATATCAAACAAGAAGAGTTTGACATCTTCTCCGCCATGGTAAAACTTTCTAGAATTGACTTTTCAGGTACTACATATCTAAGTCATAGCACAGAAATTATTGCCAAAACAAAACAAAACAAAAAAAGGTGTTCATTAACTCACCTTAGTATCAACTTATATCTATCATATGCCAAACATTGTACTGGGAACTAGAAATGAGTAGCGTTTATACTGAAGAAATCCAATGTAGTAAGAAAGACAAGAGTGAACAAATAAGTATGATCAGTGTAATGAGTGTTGTGACATTGGCCTGCAAAGGATACTATTAAATTACGAAAGAGGGACACCAAACCCAGACAGGAACAGAAGGAAACTTGCAAATGAAGACTTTAGGAAAAGAGAAAATCAGAGAGGAAACCCTGACCAAATCGTCAAAGTAGAAAGGAAAAAGAATTGAGAAATGATTATGACAAGAGGAAGAATTAATCCATTTCCTCATCTCCCAACACTGAAACTTGGAGTAATGTTTTGCTTCTTCTTACCCTTCCCACTTCATATTCTTCTAGTTTGTAAACTATGCTAATCAGTTCTTAATTTTCCACTTCCTCTGTATTAGCTGGTCCAGTGTGTACTAGATACAGGCAGCATGACTGCAAAGTCCTGCCCTGCCATTGCCATTTTTGCTTAAATTGGATCCCCTCAAGGTCATCTTATAAACTACTTGATGATAAAAAGAAACACATATAAATAATATGTTATATATAATGACAATGTCTACTTATTTGGATGATATATACAACAAATTGGTAACTATAACTATTAACATGTCACTGGGGAAAAAAAAGACTATGAATCTTACATAATTAAGACAGTCAAAAGGTTAAGGACATTTGCCAGACTTTCTTATACAATATTTTTTTAGGGTAACCACAATTTTAAATATGTTAAGAATATAAATACTTTTCCATAAAACTGATACTGCTTTTATATGTACAAGGTATTATTACAAAATACTGTGAATGTTTAAATAAAAAAAAATATTACAGTAAAAGGCACATTGCCATTAAATCCCCTCAAAAAACTCCCCCTCGCTTCAAAGGCACTTATCCCATTGTTCTGGCCACTTTCCAAAGCAGCTCTGAAGTCCTCTTTCCTGAGTGTCTTTAGTTGCGCTGGCGTGGCTGCCTCAATGTCTTGAATCAATTCAAAACATTTGCCTTTCATTGTCATTTTGACTTTGGGGAAGAGCCAGAAGTCTCTCAGTGCCAGATCCGGTAAATAAGATGTATGAGGACACACCATAATGTTTTTATTTGACAGAAATTGCTGTATCAGAAGCAATGTGTGACATGAAACCTTTCCATTGTGATCACAAAATATGGTGAATGCTGCTGCCGAGTGCCATCCAACGGAAAGGCAGGGATCTTCAATACAGGAAGTGGCACATCGAACCTTAGTAACAGTGTGTGACAAGTTTCAACTTGTTTGGTGCAGTCAATCGGGTGTGAGCTATGGTTGAGAGAAGGTGTGTTTTAAAGTGTGCCGTTAATCATCCTCCATCATGATAATGCTCTGTGTCACACATAGTGTCTGGTATATGGCAATTTCTGTCAAATAAAAACATAACAATGTGTCCTCTTCCACCTTAGTCACCAGATCTGGCACCATGCAACTTATGGCTCTTCCCCAAAGTCAAAATGATTCAGGACATGGAGGCAGCCATAACAACGCAACTAAAGACACGAAAGAGGACTTGCAGAACTGCTTCAGAAAGTGGCAAGAACGATGGGATAAGTGTGTTCGAAGTGAGGGGGAGTGTTTTGAGGGGGATTAATGGCAATGTGTCTTTTACTGTAATAATTTTTTTTTTTATTTAAACATTCACCCGATTGATCACACCTCGTATGTATGTATACACACACACACACACACACACACAAATATAAAAACACATATGTGTATATATGTATTTGTTTGGGGAGGGGTTTCTTCAATGATTTAGTGTAAAGCTCACACTTCTAAAAGAGAAGATCAAGGCTTGCCAATTGCCAATAGGTTCATTTCATCCAACCTATTGAGCTTGATTTCTTATTTAACTCCCGAAAGGGTCTTCTACCGATACATGGTTATTTTCTTTCTATCCACAACATGTCCATACCGGCCACTCTGATTTTTAAAGATTATTTCTACATACACATATAGGTACACACACACCCACATACATATACGCCTATACACATTCCACTCCCTTTTTGTCCAAATCTCATGCATTCTTTAAAGTCTACCTCAATTTTCAGTTTTTCCAGGTTGCTTGTAGCAAGTTTTCCAGTTCATTTCCATTCAAATTACAGACCTCCTTCCCAGGACACCTATAACCGCCTCATCTTGATTTTGTCTCTCATTTATTCATCCCAGAAATATTTATTATGTACCATATATGGCATGATCTTAAGGGCTACAGATACAGAAATCAGCAAAATAAGCATGATTCCTGCAATTTCATAGAATAACACTCTTACTTTAAGAGTATGCATATGCTGTCTGTGCAGTTTTTCCTAAACATGATGTTTTACATATGCAGTCACTTTACACATACTATAGACTCCTATATATAAGGATTACATCTGTTATTTTGTATTCTCTGTAATATCTAGTTCTTAGGCAGTATTCATAAAAGGCAGGTGAGTTAAAAAGGAAAAAAAATGTACATGGGGCTAAATTTAAGATGAAATAATTTTCTCTTTATCCCATCTCTTTATACTTCAAGAAAGATTAACAATATAAAAGGTTGTATTTGAATTGCAGGATTCAAAACAGCATTTCTCATAGATCTCTATTTAAACTTAAAAATAAAGTGACTTTAAAGACTACTATGTCCAATAGATGGTTATATCTCTTTAGAGAATAGAACCCTTCAGAGCTTTTCTACCATTTTATTAATATGCCCCTTCTCGGAACTTGCCTGCCAACCTTTTTATTTATTTATTTTTTTTCTGTAGTCTAATCAAAATACATCCCAATGCATCCTTTGAATAGATTTATCTTTAAAATAATTCCAAGCTAACCAAACTAAATAAACAAACTTTATTGCACAAAGGACATCTTTCAATAAATTCTAACTTAAATGTCTGCACTATTTAAAAAAAAAATAACAGTTTTCAGAACTATAAGTAGAATTGACAAAAACATGGTAAAAATACCATGGGTCAGAGGTATGAAAAAAATGTTAGATAACCTTAACCAATGCTCTAGCTCCTCAATCAAGTAAAACTAGGCTTCAACCATTGTTCTGAGATGGGTTTTATTCTGCTTTGACCCTACATTTTCAGATACAACTTCTCCTAAATCATTGTTTAAATAGAGAATATAATGCTCATGGCCTTGAGCAAATATTTCAAAACAATGACATTATTTGGTTCAATAAATTAGCTTCTTGTCAACTGTATAGAAATAGAGGGAAAGTTAAGACAGATGAGAATGTGGCCAATGATAGCTTTGGGATATTTAAACACACACACACACACACACACACACACACACACACACTCAAAGGAGGAAATAAATGGTGGAAACAAACGTGGAAAACAATATACAGAATGTTGTTCCAGTAAACCTCTCATATATAATAGGCTCATTTATTTCCCAAATGATTGTATTAGTGCTCTTATTTTTAAGTCATGATAAATTTAAAACATACTTGTTTTTAAAAAGACCAACCCTCTCAGCCTCAGTATTCACATTTTACTGTAAAGGAACACACACCTTCCTTTTTTTATTTCCCCTTCTCCTTGCCAAATCCATGGGACTATCACCTCTAGGCCTGTTGATCTCTGAAATCTCTAGCACTGCTCAGGGCCCGATTTTATAAGCATCCTCCCCTTTGGCTCAAAGAAGCCCGCTTCCAAAGCCAGCAGGCAAATGATTAACTGGTTTGAGCCCACTTGTGACTAGAACTTCAACACTTTTCTCACAGCCAGCATGACTTTTGCATGCTGGTTACCTTTTCTTCACTGTATTATCTATCCACTGTTCTTCTCTAGTATTCATATACTAGGACACATATGCTATCGCATGCCATAAGGCTCTGGAATGTAAGAGGAAAAAACCTGCATGAGGAAATAGTAATCGTAAAGCAAGATATCGAAAAAACATGAAGTCAATAAATCATAAATTCAAGATTATTCTTAAAGAAAAGGCTTTGAGCCTTATTCACATATTACAATCACCCAGAAATACTTTACAACCTCATGCCCAGATAGCAGCCCAGAAATAATTACGAAAGCTCCCAAAGAGATTCCAATATGTGAGGCTGACAATCACTAACCCGATAAGGAGGTTAAAACTCGTATGGACAGGGCCACAATAATCAAAACAGCATGGTATTGGCAGAAAAACAGACAAATAGACCAATGGAACAGAATTGAGAACCCAGAAATAAAACCACATAAATATGGACAGATAATTTTTGACAAAGAAGCTAAAAACATACAATGGAGCAAAGACAGCCTCTTCAATAAATGGTGCTGGGAGAATTGGATAGCCACGTGCCAAAGAATGAAACTGGACTGCTATTTGTCACCATGTACCAAAATTAATTCAAAATGGATCAAAGACTTAAGCATAAGACCTGACACAATAAACTGCATAGAAGAAAACATAGGTACTAAACTTATGGACCTTGGGTTCAAAGAGCATTTTATGAATTTGACTCCAAAGGCAATGGAAGTAAAAGCTAAAATAAACGAATGGGACTATATGAAACTTAAAAGCTTCTGCACAGCAAAAGAAACCATTGACAAAATAAAGAGGCCACCAACTGAATGGGAGAAGATTTTTGCAAACAGTGCCTCCGATAAGGGGCTAGTATCCAGAATATACAAGGAACTCATGCAACTCAACAACAAAAAAACAAACAACCCAATTGAAAAATGGGCAGAGGACTTGAAGAGACATTTCTCCAAAGAGGACATACAAATGGCAAACAGACATATGAAAAAATGCTCAACATCACTAATCATCAGAGAAATGCAAATCAAAACCACAATGAGATATCACCTCACCCCAGTCAGAATGGCCATCATCAACAAGACAAATAGTAACAAATGTTGGAGAGGCTGTGGAGAAAAAGGAACCCTCATACACTGTTGGTGGGAATGCAGACTGGTGCAGCCGTTATGGAAGGCGGTGTGGAGGTTCCTCAAAAAATTACGAATAGAATTGCCATATGACCCAGCAATCCCTCTCCTGGGTATCTACCCAAAAAATCTGAAAACATTTAGAGATAAAGACACGTGTGCTCCAATGTTCATTGCAGCTTTGTTTACAGTGGCCAAGACATGGAAACAACCAAAATGTCCTTCGATAGATGAATGGATGAAGAAGTTGTGGTATATATACACAATGGAATACTATTCGGCAGTAAGAAAAGATGATATAGGAACATTTGTGACAACATGGATGGATCTTGAGAGTGTAATGCTGAGCGAAATAAGTCAGACAGAAAAAGCAGAGAACCATGTGATTTCACTGATATGTGGTATATAAACCAAAACAACAAAAGAACAAGACAAACAAATGAGAAACAGAAACTCATAGACACAGACAATGGTTTGGTGGTTGCCAGAGGGTAAGGGGGGTGGGGGGTGGGGGGTGGGAGATGAGGGTAAGGGGGATCAAATATATGGTGATGGAAGGAGAACTGACTCTGGGTGATGAACACACAACGGGATTTATAGATGATGTAATACAGAATTGTACACCTGAAATCTATGTAATTTTACTAACAATTGTCACCTCAATAAATTTAATAAAAAAAAAAAAAAAAACTCGTATGGAAAAGCTGAAGGAAATCTCTAATTCCTTAATGGAATGAGGGAAGAGCTAAGTGGGAAAATCAGGTGATGTGCCATTTAGGAAGAAGATATGGAAAGCAGAGGAAGAGAATCCCATTACCTCTACAGGCAAAATTCAAAGACGAGTGTTATGGGTTGACATACATCCTCCTAAAAGACCTGCTGAAGTCCTAACCCCCAGTACCACAGAATGTGACCTCATTTGGAAACAGAGTATCTACTGAGGGAATCAAGTTAAAATGAGGTTATAAGGGTGTGTCCTAATCCAATAGGACTGGTGTCCTTAGAAAAAGAAGAAATTTGGACACAAAGACACACACACAGCAGGAAAACTATATGAAAGACAAACAGGACAGGGCAACCATGGGACTGAGTGATGCATCTATAAACCAATGAACCCGACCCATTGCCAGAAAACTCCAGAAGCTAGAGGAGGAAAGTAAAGACATCCCTAAAGCAGTCAGAGAGAACATGGTCCTGCCAACACCTTGTTTTCAGACTTCAAGCTTCCAAAACAGTGAGACCATCAATTTCTGTTGTTTTAATCTATCAGTGTTTGGTACATTTCATTATAGTAGCTCGAGGAAACTAATACAGTTAGGAATGGGGATTATAGTTCTGATAAATTTACAGTCGTTAAAGGAAAACTTTGCAAGAGATGAGGGAAATACAAAGTAATATTAAAGACAGCAGTCTCTAAATAGTTGGAATTGTTTAGCATAATGTTTATCAGTGACTGATAATGAGTGATACATTTTCCTTTTCTTCAGAATTAATTGTCTATTTATTATATATGACAATCTGCAACAACCAAGCCCAATTATTTCTTCCTTTAAAAAAATGTCTTATGCACTATTAATTAGATCAGTATACATTTTGTCTGAGACAGTTCAAAACACCAAAGTAACTGTTTTTGATCTGATCTTTTTCATTGTAGAGACATTGTAGATACTTCAGTCAGCATAAGCATCTTCAACATTTTTGCAGCAAACCCAACCATTTCCATTTTACTACAGGTGGAAAACAACTATTTTGCGAAGTCAAAAACAACACTTAATCACTGACAGTGTGAGTGTCAATGATAAAGGTAAAATCCAGCAATAATTTGGTTCTCAGATCGACTACAGAATTTTATTTCTATTATTGTGCTATAAACACATGTGTAATACATGTGTATAAATACATATGATGTATATACTACATATATACATTTATACATATATACCCTATGTATTACAGGCATGATTTTCTTTAATTTCTTATTTAAAACATTAAAATTCAATACTTTGTGCATGCTATATTAAAATTAATTAAAAGGAAACAAATAAATGACTGCCATACTATGAAATAAACTAGTTCTTGCTTTACTAAAATACCAGTTTCTTTTCCTAACCTCTTATTATGGTTCAGAGTAACATGTCCATCATTCTTAACTTAGATAAGACCATTACTGATTTTATTGGCTTAGATAAGACCCTTACTGATTTTACAGAGATGGAAATACCCATTGACAATCTTCCCCCAAGTCTTATAGGATTTATGACCCACACCACAGCAGTGATATAGTAGTCTGTATCTTTGCTGTAAATTCCATGAAGGGAAGAATATGTTAGAGGGACTGTGCATAAGAAAATATTAACAGGGTGTAGTGGGAAAAGAACTAAGTCAGCATGAGTCACAAGACCTGTATTGGAGATTCAAATCTGCCACTCTTTAGTTGCCTGATTTCAGACATATCACTACTTTCCTGAGCTTTTGCTGCTCATTAAAAGTATTAATAATCAATAGCAATAATGTAAAAAAATAAAAAGAGTAGAACTATCCACTCCAGAGTTTACAACTGATGCTTTCTCTTCCTTTGCCTATTGTTTAAATATTAGAGATTCTAATATGCCTGCTGTGATCCTATTCTCTTATTCTATTTTATTGTTGGAAATATTGTTTTTCATTTTTA
This sequence comes from Rhinolophus sinicus, assembly GCF_057876585.1. Classification (NCBI taxonomy): domain Eukaryota; kingdom Metazoa; phylum Chordata; class Mammalia; order Chiroptera; family Rhinolophidae; genus Rhinolophus; species Rhinolophus sinicus. The sequence goes on from NC_142516.1 coordinate 177,748,650, forward strand.
AATTAAATGTAGGTAACATTGGTGAATCACATTATATAAGTTTCAGGTGTACAACTTTATAAGATACCATCTGTATATTCCATTGTGTGTTCACCAGCAAAAGTCTAGTCTCCTTCTGTCACCATACATTTAACCCCCTTTGACCTTCTTCATCCTCACCACACCTTCCTCTCTGATAACCACCATTCTGTTGCCTGTGTCTGTACATTTGTTTGTTTGTTGCTTCTTTTTATATCCCACATATGCTTATTGCCCTTTTCTGACATTTCACTTAACATAATACTCTCAAGATACATCCACATTGTCACAAATGACAATATTTCATCTTTTTATGGCTGAGTGGTGTTTCATTGTATATATACCAATTCTTTTTTATCCAATTATTGGTCAAAGGACACTACCATTGATTCCACATTTTGGGTATTGTGACTAATGCTGCAATGAACATATATCTTTACCAACAAGTGTTTTCAAAATTTTCAGGTAGATTCCCTGAAGACAGACTTCTGTTGTTACATGGTAGCTCTATTCTTAGTTTTTTGAGGACGCTCCATACTATTTTTCATAGAGGCTGCACCAGTTTACATTCCCTCCAGCAGTGTTTGAGGGTTCTCTTTACTCCACAGTCTCTCCAAACCTGCTATTTCTTGTCTTATTGATAATAATCATTCTAACAGGTGTGAGGTGGTATCTCATTATGGTTTCATTTGCATTTCCCTAATAGCTAGTGAAGTAGGGCATCTTTTCATATGTCTGTTGGCCATCTGTATGTCTTCTTGGAAATATGTTTGTTCAAGTTCTCTGTCCATTTTTAAAATTAGATTGTTTGGTATTTTTTGTTGAGTTGTATGAGTTCTTTATATATTTTGGATGCTAATATCTTATCAGAGGTATCATTTACAAATATCTTGTATTCAGCTGGTTCTCTTTTTGTTTTGTTAATGGTTTCTTTTGCTGTGCAGAAGCTTTTTAGTTTGATGTAGTCTCATTTATTTATGTTTTATTTTATTTCCCTTGTCTTTGGGGTAAAGTTCACAAAATCTCTCTGAGATCAAGGTCCATAAGTTTACTACCTATGTTTTGTTCTATATATTTTATTATTTCGGGTCTTATATTCAAGCCTTTAATCTATTTTGAGTTAATTTTTGTGTATGGTGTCAGATAGTAGTCTGGTTTCATTCTTTTGCATGTGGCTTTCCAATTTTCCCAACACCATCTATTGAAGAGGCTTTCCTTCTTCCACTGTATGTTTTTGGCTCCTTTGTCAAAAATGTGTTGCTCATTTACATGTGGGTTTATTTCTGGGCTCTCAATTCTGTTCCATTTTCTGTGTGTCTGTTTTTCAGCCAATAGCATACTGTTTTGATTACTATAGCTTTGTAATATAGTTTGAAATTGGGGCGTGTGACACCTCCGACTGTTCTTGTTTCTCAGGATTGCTTTGTCATTCAGGTTCTTTTGTGTTTTCAAACAAATCTGATGATTTTTTGTACTAATTCATGAAAAAATGCCACTTGTATTTTGATGGGGATTACATTAAATCGGTATATTGCTTTAGGTGATATAGCCATTTTGACAATGTCAGTTCTTCCTATCCATGAACATGGAATATCTTTCATTTCTTTGTGTCTTCTTCAATTTTTTTTCAATAATGTTTTATAGTTTTCAGTGTATAGGCCTTTCACTTCCTTTGTTAGACTTATTCTTAGGTGTTTAATCCTTTTTGTTGCAATAGTAAATGGGATTGTTTTCTTCATTTCTTTTTTCTGATATTTCACTGTTAGTGTATAGGAACTCAAAGGATTTTTGCATATTGATTTTTGTATCCTGCAATTTTACTGTATTTACTTATTGTTTCTAATAGTCTTTTGGTGGCATCTTTAGGGTTTTCTGCATATAAAATCATGTCATCTGTAAATAGTGACAGTTTTACATCTTCAGTCCCAATTTAGATGCCTTTTATTTTTTTCTCTTGCCTGATGGCTGTGGCTAGGACTTAAAGTACTATGTTGAATAATAGCAGCAAGAGAGGGAATCCTTATCTTGTTCCTGATCTTAGGGAAAAGCTACCGGTTTTTCACCATCGAGTATGAAATTAGCTGAGGTTTTGTGATGTATAACCTTTATTATAATGAGGTACTTGCCTTCTATATCAATTTCATTGAGTGTTTTAATCATAAATGTATGCTTGTATCTTGTCAAATGCTTTTTCTGATTCTACTGATGTGATATCATTCTTATCTTTTATTTTCCCATTCCGTTTTTAATCTAAAACACACTCTCTCTGAACAATTATCTGTGTCAAAGTTTCTATTGTCCCCTCTAAGCTTTCATATCTAAATTTCTTGATTTGTATCAATTAGTGAAAACCAATTATATTTGCATCACAGATCTCTCTCGAGAGTAACACCTATGCACCCAACATCTGGTCATACATTTTCACTTGGCTGTTTCAGAGATAGCCAAAACTCACACAATTCAAAAGAGAAGTCAGCTGCACCCTAATCACATGTCTCTTCTCATGTTCTATACTTTGTGATTGGCCTCCTCTAGAAAAAATAATTATTGGTCCATAGGTGAACTTTTTCAATGTGTGTGTGTGTGTGTGTGTGTGTGTGTGTGTGTGTGTGTATGTATGTATGTATCTGAACTGTGCTGGAGACAATGGCATGAATTGTTATCACAATAATTTAATTACTTCCAACTTCAGGTGTGGAAAGCGGATTGTAGGCTAACAGGGGCCTTGCAGTTTGCAAGGTCATTCATAAGAGGCCTCACCCCAACTTCTCACCCCAGAAAAATAGAATTAAACCAAATTATCCTAGTCTGATAAAAGTGTCTTGAATGTAATAGTAATTGTTGTATTACCTCTCCAGGGGACAAAACTTTACATTGAAACTTACTGAAAATAATAGATGGAGAACTGATGTTGTTACATCAAGAATTACTCACATATTGAATATAGCCACAGAGGCAGAAACTCTCTTAGGCCGGGGGAAGGTGGGGATTTATGTCCACCTATATTAACCCCGTGAGTATTTAGATGACCCCTATGTGACTGTGTCTGTCTTAGGTTGTTCCTTTCTTGAGGAATCTTACCCGTCATTGACTAGCCAGCCATCTCTTTGGGTCAAGTCTTTTGGATGGCCCCTATGCGGCTGTGCCTGGCTTAGGTTATTTTTACCTGTCATTGACTAACCAGCCATCTTTTTGGGGTCGAGTTCTCCAGATGGCCCCATGTGGCTGTGTCTGGCTTAGGTCGTTCCTCCTCTGAGGAATCTTACCCGTCATTGACTAACCAGCCATCCTTTGGGGCCAAACAGGGAGACATAAGGGGTAAGCACGAAGGTGAGGTCAAGTCCCCAGAAGGATCAGTCTCACAGACTCTTTTCTCTTATTAGGAGGGCTAGGCACGAGACTCTCTGTACTGAGTGTTTGTAAGATTTTATGCCATGCAGCTGTATTTGTGTTATCTTGTTCTTTCTGGGGAAAGATGTTGTGGCGAGGCCTCTTATGAATGACTTTGCAAACTGCAAAGCCCCTGTTAGCCTACAACCCGCTCTCCACATCTCCTCCTTCTCTTTTTGCTTTAAGCCGTAGCTAGTGTTGATTAAGAAGGAGGTCTACGAGTCGGTGTTGGATGACTCGGTGGCCTACTGAAAAAATACAAAACAGAGTAAATACTAGAACAAAGATCCCACATAGAAACCAGAATGAATGTCAGAGAAGGTTAAACGTGTTAAATCCCTTGAGCTGGGTAAGCAATTGTTGAGCTACATTGGCCGGGTTGAGAATGGGATTGTGTGCATGTTGAATGTCAAGAATTTCTTATGAAAAAGCACGTCATAAAAAAAAAAAAAAAAAAAAAAAAAAAAAAAAAAAAAAAAAAAAAAAAAAAGAACGTCATGACGAGGGGGCTCTCTATCCACCTGTGAGGACTAAACAAAATAAACATAAAACAATAAACAGAATAGCAATAGCACCCACAAACTGTCCACCTAAAGTCTTTATCCAATTGACAGGGTTTAAAGTAGAAAGTCCTTCTGCAGCCGCAGAAAGTTTCCCCTCTCCAGGGAGGAGTTGAAGCTTGGCATTAGACATCTGATCAACTTCTTGTTGTAGTTGTAAAATATCCACAGTGAGATTGGGTATATGTCCCAGGAGATGGGCTCGTACCTCAGACCAAGGGGTATGAGTTTGATTATAAGAGAAAGGGGTTACACAATAGGTAGACATATTCCCATCACATTTTAAAGCAATCATATAGTATGGAGATTTTCCAATTGATCACCAAGAAATATAACAGTAGTTTTTAAGTCAGCTAATCTAACATCAATTTGTTTTGATCTATCTTAACTTGTTGATTCCAAGATAAGTCAATGGTCTGTTCCATTTCGTGTAGAGCTACTTCAGAAACGGCAGCTACAGTGGCTATAGCAATTATTCTCATAACAGTTGTAATTAAAATTCCAATCAATCTTTTGGTTTTTCCACGGCTGACTGTCAGGCTGGACTCATCATCCTTATCAGCGTCCTGGGGGTCGGAGGCTTCAGGAGAGTCATAAAATTTTTGTTCTTCATTCTGAAGCTCTTTTTCATAATTGGGGGGTGGTGGGTTATCCTGTACTGGCGGCGCTGAGGGAGTGTGTACTTCCTACCCTTCCTCTGGATGGTGTAGGATCTGAGAGAGCCCTCCCTGTGTTGAGGGGGGTGGTAATCTCGAAACCTCAGTCCAGAACTGGCCTGGAATTCCTTTCCTTGTCAAACAGAGGAAGGGAGTGAATTTAAGATGATCCCACGCCTGTGAGACTGCTTTTCAGACTGGAGCTGCATGCAATATGCCTGTTTTTCCTATGCTTCTCCAGCCAATGCCTGTATAGGTGACAACTCAAGATGCCTTCAAACTCTGCTATTCTATGATTCTACCAGGAAAGTAAACTACTCCCTAGGTGTAAGGTAACAATTCTTCTAGGAGACACATTACTGCTTTAGGCTCCCAAACTGCCAATTAGTGCACTGGAGATGAAATGTAATGTCCTGAGAGAGTTAGTGTTTGTTCCAAAGAGCCAACAAGGTGTTGCTTATTCACCTTGAGGGCTGGCTGGTGGAAGTTACCTGTCTACGAGCCAGTACACCATTTTGAAATATGTATCCTCAGAGTAAAGTTGGGTTTGCTCACCTTTGTCTAAATCTGCAGCAAACCTACACATAAAAAGTGAAATACACCACAGTGTGTTTATGAGGGAAAGTGACATTATCTGAAGGAAACTAATTGGAAAACTGTTATTTTTATCTGAAACTTCCCTGCAGGTGTCATTCATCAAATAAATTTGTGTCCTGAGCTATTATATATGATACTCTCCAAACCGTGAGACGTTAATTCACTGCCTTACCTCCCTAAACCCCTTCATATTTTTTCTCATGTTTCACTTTCTCTTGGGTCTTGTAATGAAACGTGAGGCTGTGGGAGATTGTATAGCACACATGCCTGGTGCCCCCAGGCCCACCCACGGATGCACACAGGCTTCCCTCCAGCCGACACCACTGCCATTGCCATGTAAGTGCAGCCTGGCTCCTGGGTTCAGTTCCTTGTCTCTACTCTTCATTGACTTCTCCCACATCCCTCTCCCTCTTCCCAGGAGTAGTTACTAGTCTAATACTTTTGTCATCTGCTCCTTTGGTTTCTGTCGGGTTATAGTATTTATGTGAGAATATTTAAATAATATAGTTCAGTTTGGGCCATTTTGAACTTTGTATAAATGAGATGAAAATAGATTACGAGTCTTCCATGGAGCTGTCTTCAGCCCAGCAACAGGGCTTCTATGAAGTTTCAAGTCCTTGCCCCTCAGCTGTTCAGCAGGGGCCCAAGGAAGACAAGGGGTTATCGTGAAGAGACTTGTGGTTTAACTTTTGTCAAATGAAATGAACCCCATGACAGTATACAGAAGCCACAGGAGGTCTACAATGTTCTTAGTTATTTATGCAGCAACATCATCAGCTTGGCCTGAGGAGGACAGAGGTAGTACATAGAATCAGGAGAGGCCACTGGATCTCTAGAATTTTACCAACAGGAAGCAGACTGAGACAGATGCTCAGCTATATACACATGCTGTTTTTTATGAAAAGTAAACGAGGGGGGTGGAAACGAGCCCAGAATGTAAAGCTGGAAGCCATGGAGAATTATTCCCAGGCTTTGAGAGCTAAGAGTGGAACTTCCAATGTTTGCCTGCTGGATTTCAAAATTGTTATGGACCAGAGACTCCTTTAAGGCTCCCATTTTATCCCTTTTTTAAAAGAACGTCTACAGCAGTTCTATTATTCTGCCCCACCACTGTATGTCAGGGATGTAGAGAGAAGACAATTTGTCAGTTTTGTTTCACACATGTGCAGATCAGAAGGAACTATACTTGGGAGCCATACTTAAGGAACTACACCAAAGAAACTCATTTATACCTGGTCCCAGTTTAGAGACAAGATGCTGGGTTTTAAGCTAATGCTGTACTAGAATGAGACAGGGCCTTGGTAGGGGGTGAGCACATTTTGCATGTTGGAGGGACATGAGTTTTGGGGGCCAGAAAACAAACTATGATAGGCAGTCTTAGTGGTGGTGTTCTTTTTGTAATTCTCTTGAGTATAAGCTACACTTAGTGACTCTTCTAATTAATAGAATATGGTTACTTGGTATGAATTTTGGATCTGAACCCAGAAGCAAAAGCAACAAAAGCAAAAAATAAAACCAAAATCTTCTGCACAGCAAAGAAAACCACCAACAAAATGAAAAGGCAATGCACCAAATGGAAGAAAATATTTGCGAACCATATATCTGTTAAGGGGTTCATATCCAAAATACATAAGAAAATCATACAACTCAATAGCAAAAAAACAAACAATTCAATTAAAATATGGGCAGAGGATCTAAGCAGACATTTTTCCAAACGAGATAAACAAATGGCCAACAGGGACATGAAAAGATGCATCATATTGCCAATTAACAGGGAAATGCAATAAAAACCACAATGAGATATATGTCACCATGTCTGTTAGAAAGACTATTATCAAAAAGACTAGAAATAGGGGTCAGGGGCTGGGTGCAAAAGCTGAAGAGATTAAGAAGTGCAAATTGGTAGTTACAAAATAATCATGGAATGTAAAGTACAGCATAAGGAATATAGTCAATGATGTTGCAATAACCATGTATAGTGCCAGGCGGGTACTAGTCTTATCGGGGTATGTACAATAACTTCGTAAATTATATAAGTGTGCAACCACTATGCTGCACACTTGAAACAAATATAAAATAATACTGAATGTCAACTGCAATTGAAAAATAAAACTTAATTTTTAAAAAAGACAAGAAATAACAAGTATTTGTGAGGTTGTAGAATAACGTGAATCCTTCTTCACTGTTGGTGGAATTATAAATTGGTGTAACCACTAGGGAAAACAGTATGGCAGTTCCTCAAAAAATTAAAAATAGAACTATCAGGTGATCCAGCAATTCCATTTCTGGGTATTTATCCAAAGAAAATGAAAACACTAACTGAAAAAGATATATGCACCCCTATGTTCAGTGCAGCTTTATTTACAATAGCCAAGATATGGAAACAACCTAGATGCCCATTGAAAAATGAATGGATAAAGATGGGGTATGTATACAATAGACTACTATACTTAGCAATAATAAAAAAGAAATCTTGCCATTTGTGACAACATGAAGAGACCTTGAGGGTATGATGCTAAGTGAAATAAGCCAGACAAAGACAGACAAATACTATTGGATTTCACTTCTATCTGGAATCTAAGAAACAACAACAAAAAAGTGAACAAACAAACAAAACAAAACTCATAGGGAACAGTGGTTGCCAGAGAGGAAGGTGGGAGAAACGGGTAAACTGGGTCAAGTGGTATTAACTTCCAGATATAAAATAAATGAGTCATGGGAATATAATGTACAGCACTATAGTCAATAATATTCTATTGCATATTTGAAAGTTGTCAAGAGAGTAAATCATAAAAATTCTCATCACAAGGGAAAAAAAAAATTAGACCACTGCCCCAGACAACAGCTTAACTACAACCTCAGGAGAGACTGAGTCAGAGGCACCGAGCTAAGCTTCCCTCATAATATTCTTAATTCATAGAAACTAAGAATAAACATGTCTATTATTTTAAGTTGTTAAGTTGTGGGTTAGTTTGTAATGCAGCAGTAAATAACTAATATAGATTTTGTCATGTGGCAACACTAAACTAATATATACTTACCTCAGCTCCTCAGACAATGATATTCTTAATTGCCTGATTCCAAAGTCTGGATGGTTTACCGGACAAGACCAATAATTCTGTAGGACTTACTCCAAAGTATTTGAACCAGTTGGGCTTGATGACCAGACTTTATACAAAAATTGCTATCCTTGGTAGTAATTGATTAACAAAAAGGAACTGTATCAGTAATAATAAAGTGATCATTATAACAGTATCTCACATTTATATATTGTGTTAATGTTTACAGAGCAATTTCATATATATGAACTATTTTTATTCTCAAAAATAACTCAATGAGTTTTATTATAATTTCAATTTTAAAGGTGGATAGTAGAAAAACTAGAGTCAGGCCCAAACTCATCCTCTAATAAGTAGCAAAATACTTTTGCCTTCAAATTTCATAATCCACCATCACAATGTCTCCAGAATCTTTCTGATTTGATATAGGTATGAGGCAATCTGTGGTTGCATGGACCTAGAAAAATAATTCTAAAAGGCCAGATATTACTTGATATAAAATACAACTAAAACATCACTGATAATGCAGTGGCTCACTTATGTTAAAATAGCTGATAATTAAACAGTCCTATTGAATACAAAATGATCAGGCTTTATAACAGATCAAACCATTATCAGATGAGCACTTTATTTTACTATCAACAGCCTTTACATATATTTTTAAAAATTTAACATTCAGACACATGATGTTTTGTCTCTGACTATAAAATTAGAAGTATCTAAAGATATGATAAAAATCTGATTGCATCTTCTCTCATATTTTGCTGCTACACATTATAAAATATTCAAGGTGTTTTCTCAAACAGAACCTTCTAAATATTTTTAAACAGTCAATATTTTTACCTGTTTACTTTCAGCAGATATCAAAAAATGTTTACACTTCTAAAGATAATATGTACGGTCTAATTAAATGAAGAATAGCATCGTTTTAGGATCTTACAAAGAAAAGCCTTAATTCTTGGTGTTCTAACAAAATTATCATTCCCTTTCATAACTAAAAAGAGGAATTTCTTTAACTCTTAGCAAAAAAATAAAAATAAAAATAAAAAATCTGCTGAAGATGTGTCTCTTCGGAAACTTTAAAGGGTTACACACTTAGCTGATTGCTGTTTAGAGCATATGAATTAGATTGGATTTTTCTGCACATCTTTGTAAAACAAATATTAGATCACGTCAGTACCTTTCTTAAAACTCTTCACTGTCTCCTACCACAAAGTCTTCATTCTTCCGCATGGCAGGCCAATAAGCACCTTCCTATTTTGGTCCCTGAACATGTGTCATTGTCTTTTACCTCTCTTTTCCTCCTCCTCCAATCTCCTTCCCTATTCACACAATGGCTATAGATTTTACCATCCCAAACTTTATCACATCTTCAACAGGTTTTAAAGCATTGATTACTTGAGAAACTGTTCTTTCCCAATTTCACTTTGGTCCTGTTTTCACTTTTACCTAGTAAACACCTTCCAAAACTCGGTGGGAATGCCACCATGCCACCTTTTTCCTGAATTATTTCTTGAACCGCAAGCAGAACATGTTATGAACCTCTTCTGGAACCCCAGAACTTTGTTTACAAAGTGGGTTGCAATTATTTGTTTCTCTCCCTACTAGAAAGTGAGTTCCTTGAGGTCTGGGTTTCTAGGACATAGCAAACAAAAGATAAGAAAGATGTTTATTAATGGAAGGAAGGAAGGAAGGAAGGAAGGAAGGAAGGAAGGAAGGAAGGAAGGAAGAAAGAAAGGGAGGAGGAAGGAAAGAAGGAAGGAAGGAAGGAAGGAAGGAAGGAAGGAAGGAAGGAAGGAAGGAAAGAAGGAAGGAAGGAAGGAAGGAAGGAAGGAAGAAAGAAAGAAAGAAAGAAAGGGAGGAGGAAGGAAAGAAGGAAAGAAGGAAAGAAGGAAGGAAGGAAGGAAGGAAGGAAGGAAGGAAGGAAGGAAGGAAGGAAGAAAGAAAGGGAGGAGGAAGGAAAGAAGGAAGGAAGGAAGGAAGGAAGGAAGGAAGGAAGGAAGGAAGGAAGGACAAAGAAAGAAAGGAAGGGAGGGAGGAAGGGTGTGCCAGTCTGACTTCATGGTGGAATCATGAGCCAAATTCTGGTACAAAGATAACAAATAAACTTTATGGTTTTGTATATTTCCTTATAAAAATAATAAAATGATGACTTAGTATGTCTTGTAAGAGAGAAAGAATATGAAAAACTCCTCAAACAGGACTGACATTATCATCGCTAACATTTAATGAATTAACTTTATGAACCAGGTATGAGCAGCATTATCCCATTGAACCATCAAAAAGAATTACCAGGTAAATTATCATTGGTCCTACTTCCCAGGTATTAAAATTGATGCATGGAAAAGGGGTCACAGTTAATAACCATGGAGGAGCTGGAACTGGACCCTTGGTCCGTCCAACTTGAGCCCAAGCTCTCATTGCTACACTGGAAATCACCTGATACGTTGAAAAATAAAAAGCATTGTCTATAGTTATATGTCGTAAAAACGACTGCATGAATATTGCATTATAAAAGTAACAAAGTAAAATTTCCCCAAATAGAAGTTATCCAAGAAATGTATTTCTTTGATAAATTGGAAAGACCCACAGGAGGTACAAGCAGGCTGCAAAACAGGATGTCCTTGATTGCAGTGTTACCTAAAACAATCTGCCTAAGTATTTCCAGGAAAAAATACTCATTTAGTCATTGGTTACTTACCCAAAAGAAAGGTTGGGTAAAATGTTGAGTTCATTTTCATGACACTTTTATGCTATTCAAATTAAATATTTAGATCCAGATAAAGATAAACTGCAATTGTTAACAAGAATACTTTCATTTTGAAAACGAAAAGGTTTGCTCCTTTATCAGGGGTATGATCCCAAGGATTACTTTCCTACAATTCCAGTCAGGTGAATATTTCTTCTAAATGACTTGTATATAGACAAACCTTCTAAAGTTCAACTCAGATTTATGCATCTCTGACATATATTAGCAGACACAATAGCTGCCATTAGATGACAACTTCAAACATCACTCAGAAATTCCCTGCACAAAAATATCTTCCAGGCAGATAAATGACTTTTGAAGAAAAAAAAATTTTTTTTCCAGCAGGAAATCTCAAGAGCTTATTTTGCCTCATTTTGCTTATGGCAATGCAAGTGTTAATAAAATCACAAACACCATCTATCCCAGCGGTTCTCACACTGTGGTCTCCATGTTAGCAGCATTAGCATGGCCTTATTAGAGATGCAAATTCTGGGCCTCCCCGAACCTACTGAATCAGACACCAGGGAGTGAGATCTACCAGTCTATGGTTCAATGTGCTCTCCAGGTGAACCTAATACATTCCAATGTTCCAGAACCACTGACTTACACCTTGATCTTGTTACTTACATAATGAAACTGAGGCCTCAAGCTTTGTAATTCACCAAATTAATAAGACCAGACAAAGTAATTTTTTGTACAAAAGCCAGTAAATTCTCCTATTCCTAATTTCTCCCTCATTGATCATCATTAGAGTCAAGCCTCCAGGGCCACAAAACAGAGAAGCCATTGTTGGTTTTCTGGATTCCAGTGCATGTAGTGCTGTGAGGTCTGGAAATACAAATGGAAACAAAACCATTGAGTACTTTATTCTTCAATTAAGACTAGAGAGCTCCTTCACTAAGAATCCACAATTCTCATAACTTCCCCAGACATCGTCTCTATTACTGATTTATTCAAAATGAGCCTATTTTAATTTCCCTGTAGAATCAAAGAGTAAAGGCAAATTTCCCCTTTCTTAAAACAATCCTTAAGTCTCGCAACTTCCACTTCATACAACCCATCTAGAAGATCCATGCACAAGAGAGGTACAAAAGTAAGAACCTTGGCATGTGTGGGCTTTTCAGTATGTTGAAGCAATCTGGAATATCCGCATTTTTGTGCTGTCTGGTTTGAGCCCCTTTCCCCATCTTGATTCCCAGTTCCAGTGCGGTCACAACCCTATCACTCCCACTGGGTGCTTATCTAATCTAAAACACTTGCTCCTCTTTTTGTTTTGGATGGTGAGAAGAAAATCCTTCCTCACTGAGTATCAGTTTCTTCAATGTTCTGTAAGAATTCCCACATATGTACTCAGGAGTATGTTTCCAATGCAGATGTCAAAGGAAATAGAATTTGTATATACATAACAATTTTTCTCAAGAATGAAGAGGATGTACCCTACTCATTCAAGAAAAATGTTTCTTTTAGAATTGAAGATTATAGCTCAATTCAAAAGGATATGTGAAACAAGGAGGTTCGATAAGAATTGCCCGATGCCAGTTCGTCTTTCCAGATTAACCAACTGCTTCTCTAGTCTCCTGAAATCCCTGTGTCTGTATCCAAGTATTGCATATTCACTCTCTGATTAGTTCCTATAGTGACCAGGCATCTATATTAGAAAGAAAGTACTTCTTATTATTAAGACGATGTCATGTAATATCCTAATAACAGTACATACTTGGAGGCAGGTCCAAGATGACAGACAAGATGACAGGAGGACACTGAACTCTCCCCCTTCCATGAACACATAGAATTTACACCTACATATAGAGCAATTCCTCCTGAGAGACAACTGAGTTCTGTATGAACAACTTCCACAAAACAAATGAGAAAGAAAGACCACTTAGAGAAGGTAAGAGAGCCATGGGACTTTTCCAGGATTGGCAGGAACTATCCAGGATTGGAGGTGCCTGTAAGCACCATGGTTTATGTCCCCCTCCACCTACTCACAGACAGCATGTGTGGAAGCTCTATCCAGCTGCTCTGGTGGACCTGCAAGGCTGCCGCAGTGCATTTCCAGCCACATTTCCCTGACCCCACCCCAGCACTAGACAGCCAGGGTGCTGCCACGGGTGTGTGCATAGCAGGACACCCTGCCCAGAGCCTGCTCTGGCCCCAGAGCTGGACAAACAGGGACTACCACACCCGGAGCCAACTCCAGTCCTGGTCAGTCAGCAGCCCAGGTGCCATTTGCACCCAACTGACCTGCCAAAGCTGCCCAGCACACACAGTCTACACAGAGGTCACTCCTACACAAGGCTACTTTTTCAAGATTTGGAGAGTTGGCTATCTTGTCTAATTCACAGAAACAAACACAAAGTGAAACAAAATGAGAAGACAATGGAATATGTTCCAAATGAAAGAACAACATATATACATACATACATACATACATACATACATATAATAAAGAATTCAATGGTCATAAGGATGCTCACCAACCTTGACAGTAAAACAGAGAGAAAAAACTTAGTAAGAATTTCAAAACAGAGTTAGAAAATGTAATAGTTACCAATCAATGCTGAAAAATACAATAACTGGGATGAAAACTATAATGGAAAAAAGTCAACAACAGATTAGAGAATACAGAAGAACAGATTCACTAATCTGTTTCACTAATAGTGTAAATCATCCAATCAGAACAGCAAAAAGAAGATTAAAAAATGAGGATAGTTTAAAAGACCTTTGGGATAACATCAAGAGCACTAACATTCACATTATAGGGATCCCAGAGGAGAAATGAGAGAAAAAGAGGGAGAAAGTTTATTGGAAGAAATAATGGCTGAAAATATTCCTAACCTGGGGGGAGAAAATAACCAGGTCCAAGAACCACAGAAAGTTCCAAACAAGATGAACCCAAAGAGACACACATCATGTAACAGTTTAATTAAAATGGCAAAAGTTAAATATAAGAAGACAATGTTGAAGGCACCAAGAGGAAAACAACAAATCACTTACAAGGGAAACCTCATAAAGCTATCAGCTGATGTTTCAACAGAAACTGTAAAGGCCAGGGAGGAGCAGAATATATTTAAGTGCTATAAGAAAGGAACCTACAACCTAGAATACTCTACCTGAAAAAGCTATCATTTAGAATTGAAGGATAGTTTCTCAGACATTAAAAAATTAAAGTTCACCTGGCTTTACAAGAAATGTTAGAGTCTTCTTTAAGCTGAAAAGACCATAACCATAAATAAGAAAAGATATAAAAGAAAAAATCTGGTAAAGGCAAATAAATAATTAACATAGTGAATCATCCACTTAAAAAGCTAGTATGAAGGTTAAAATACAAAATCAACTATAACAACAGTAAGTAGTTAGGGGATTAAAAAAGAAGATCTGAAATATGACAGCAGAAAATAAAGCTTAGAGAGAGGAGTAAAAATGTAGTACTTTTAGAATGTGTTTGAAATTAAATGCCTATCAGCTGAAAACAGATTGCCATTAATACAGATTGATATACCTGAAGCTCGTGTTAACCACAAACAAAAAACCTGTAACAGATACAACATAAGTACACACCTGTCAATAATTACTTTAAATGTAAATGGACTAAATGCTACAATCAAAACATGTAGGGTGGATGAATGGATTAAACAAAACAAAAATAAAAATACAACACCCATCTAATCATATATGCTGCTCACAAGAGACTCACTGCAGATCGAAAGACACACACAGACTGAAAATGAAGAGATAGAAGAAGATATTCTATGCAAATAGAAACAAAAAGAAAGCTGGGGTAGCACTACTCATATCAGATAAAATAGACTTTAAAAAGAGACGAAAAGGGTATTACATAATGATAAAAAGTTCAATCCAATAAAAAGATAGAATAATCATAAATATCTATGCACCAAGTTAGGAAGACCTAAATATATAAAGCAAATATTAACAGACATGAAGAGAAATTAACACCATATAATAATAGTAGGGTACTTTAATATCCCACTTACACCAATGGATAGATCACCCAGACTGAAAATCCATACAGAAACAATGGCCTTAAATGTAACATTAGAACAGATTGCCTTAGTAGGCATTTCATAACACTTCATCCAAAAACAGCAGAATACACCATCTTTTCAAGTGCACATGGAACATACTCCAAGACAGATCACCTATTAAGTCACAAAACACCTCTCAGTAAATTCAAGAAGGTTGAAATCATGTCCAGAATCTTTTCTGACTATGGTATTAAACTAGAAAAAACAAGAAGAACAGTGGGAAAAAACAAACACATGGAAACTAGGAAACATGCTACTAAATAATCAATGGATCAAAGAGAATATCAGACAGGAAATTTAAAAAAAAAATACCTTGAGACAAATGAAAATGGAAACACAACTTTACAAAATATATGGAATGCAACAAAAGAAGTTCAAGACAAAGTTCATAGCTATGCAGCTCTACCTTAAGAAACAAGAAAAATCCCAAATAAACACACACACACACACACACACACACACACACACACACACAGGCCAAAATGAGTAGAAGGAAGAAATAATAAAGATCAGAGTAGAAATAAAGGTAATAGAAACTAAAAATACAATAGAAAAGATCAATGGAACTATGAAGTGGTTCTTTGAAAAAAATAAAAATTGACAAACCTTTAGACAGATTTATCAAGAAAAAGAAAATGAGAGAGCGCCCAAATAAATAAAATCAGAATGAAAGTAACAAACAACACAGAAATATTTAAAAAATCATTAAAGAATACTACAAACAATTATATGCCAACAAACTGGACAAACTAAAAGAAATGGATAAATTTCCAGAAGCATATAGTCTTCTAAGACTGAACAAGGAAGAAATGAAAAATCTGAACAGACTGATTACTAACAGCTAAATTGAATCAGTAATCAAAAAGTTCCAAACAAACAAAAGTCCAGGACCAGATGGCTTCACTGGTGAATTCTACAAAACATTTAAAGAATACCTAGTCTTCTCAAACTCTTCCAGAAAATTTAAGAGGAAAGAATGGTTCCAAACTTATTCTATGGAACCTGATACCAAAACTAGACAAAGACACTACAACGAAAGAAAATTACAGGCCAATATCCCCGATGAACATAGATGTAAAAGTTTTCAACAAAATATTAGCAAACTACCACATATTAAAAAGAAAAAAAAACAAAACGTTAAGTTATGAAGGTTACATTAATATGTATTCTTTAGAAAAACAACTGAAAAACAAAGAAGAAAATAGAGGCAATTCCCTAGACGAAAAACAAAAAATTTGCAAACCAAATTCAACAATTTGATCCATTAAAAGGATCATGTACTATGATCAAGTGGAATTTACTCCAGGGGCACAAGGATGGTTCAACATCCAAAAATTAACCAACATGAAACACCACAGCAACAAAATAAAGGATAATAATCATATGATCATCTTAAGAGATGAAAAAAAAAAAAAAAAAAAAAAGCACTTGATAAAATTTAACCGTTTATGATAAAAACCCTCAACATAGTAGGTATAGAAGAAACTTACCTCAACATAATCAAGACCGTATATGACAAGCCCACAGCTCATACCATACTCAAGACAGAGATCAGGAGTAAGACGAAGATGCCCACTCATCACTTTTATTCAACATAGTATAGGAAGTCCTATCCACAGCACACATGAAAAGAAAATTAAATAAAAGGTGTTCAAAACTCAAAAAGGAAGGAGCACAACTCTATTTGCAGATGACATGATACCATATATAGAAAACCCTAAAGATTTCACCATAAAAGCTATTAAAAGTAGTAAATGAATTCAGTAAACTTACAGGATACAAAGTCAATACATGGAAATCTGTTGCATTCCTATACACCAGTAATGAACAATCAGAAGAAGAATTCGTTTTTTGTTTTTTTTTTAAATCACCTTTAAAACTGCATGAAAAAGAATAAAACACTTAGGAATAAATTTAACCAAGGAAGTGGAAAACCTTAACTCTGAAAAATATAAGACTTACTATTACTGAAACAAACTGAAGAGACAAATGATTGAAAGGATATACTGTACTCATAGACTGGAAGAATTAACATCACTAATATGTCCATATGCTCCAAAGCAATCCACAGATTCAATGCAATCCCTGTCAAAATACTAATGGCATTTTTCACAGAACTAGAATAAATAATCCTAAAATTTATATGGAGTCACAAAAACCCCTGAAGAGCAAAAACAATCTTGAGAAAGAAGTACATAATGGAAGGTATTATGCTCACTCATTTCAAACTTTACTACAAAGCTACAATAATCAAAACAGTATGGCACTGATATAAAAATAGACACATAGATCAAGGAAACAGAATACAGTGCCCAGGAATCAACCCTCATGTACATGTCAATTAAGCAATGACAAAGAAGGCAAAAACTACACAATGGGAAAATGACAGCCTCTTCAATAAGTGATGTTTTGGGAAAACTGAATATTATAATATAATGTAATGTAATGTAATATAATATAATATAATATAATCGGTTCTGTGGAGACAGAGCGAGGAGTGCAGTTTCCAGGCTCTCGCCCTCACGTAGAAAGCTGTTCACTTGGGTAGTAAATGGCTGTCAACTGTGATTGGATGGCCATCAGCTGTGGCTAGTTGGCTGTCAGCTCTAACCAGTGAGCCATTGGCCACTAATATAACTGCCATGGCTACACTAGCAACAAATGGGGGCTAGCAAGAAGATGGTGGCTGAGCTAGCAAGAGCGGATTGCACTGAGCACAGGGGATTGCAGCTAGTTTTTGTGACTCCATACAAATTTTAGGATTATTTATTCTAGTGAGGTTGGTTGGCAGAGAAAAGTGGACGGCAGGTTGCAGATCGTGTGGCTCCTGCTTCCTGTGTCTCCAACCCAGCTGCCAGTGAGACTATAGTGGTATGACTCCCCTACTTATGGCTCTGTGGGTGTTCCTGTTTGGCCTCACCACGTCCTGCATTCTTATGTGGGGAGCGGGAGCTGAGATCTTGCACGACACCCTGCATGACAAGATCTTATATTAATTTTTGCTCCAAAAGATGCATTAGAGCTGATTGTCTGGCTAGGTCTTATTTTTGGGGAAACACGGTAAGTGTCCATCAACAGATGAATGGATAAAGAAGAAGTGGTGCCTATATACAATAGAATATTGTGCAGCGATTTAAAAAAATGAAATCTTGTGACAACAGGGATGGACCTAGGGGATGTTATGCTCAGTGAAATATGTCAGACGTAAAAAGACAAACACCATATGATTTCACTTACATGTGGAATCTAAGAAAAAAATAAATAAACAGACTCATAGATACAGAGAATAAACAGATAGTTGCCACATGGTAGGAATGGTAAAGGGTAATAAGAGGTACAAACTTCCAGTTATAAAATAAACAAGCCATGGGAATATAGTGTACAGCACACGGAATAAAGTCAATAACTGTAATAACTTTGCATGGTGACAGGTGGTTATAATATTTAGTATGGAGATCATATCGTACGGTATATAAATGTCAAACCACTATGTTGTACACCTGCAGTTAAAATAATATTGTATGCCAACCATACTTTAACAAAAATGTTTTTTTTTAAAAAAAGAATGAGTGATTAGTGGTCTGTGAAGATATTAATGCTTCATGAGGACTGATCTTTGTCTTCTAATTTCAACCACCTGGTGCATCAATACATTAACTAAACTCTTAAGTCTTGTAAGGCTAATAAACATTTCATCCTCAGGATTTATTTGTTTACAGTATTTTAAATTACTAGAGATCATGAAGAATAACCCTCCATCTCCCTTATTGCCATGACCTTTCTGAATGAAGAGAGCTATAAAATTGAAAAAGAGAAAAGGAAAAAAACAAAACATCTCTGCAGCATTTCAAATCTTTTTGACAGAGTCTGGCTCAGTTTACTCAACATCTTGCTGCTTTTCTAATGATCCCCTTTTCTGTTTTATTTCCTCAAATACATTTATTTTCAGGTCTGCAAAAGCATATACTCTGTATCTCTCCAGATACATGCACCAGTTTCCAGAGATTAAATAATATCTAATCACAAGTTGAAAGAAATAATTTAGGGAAAGACTGCCCGTTGGTAGGCAACCACCCAAAAGCTCTGTCCTCAGACACTCAGCCTGTCATCAAGTAAGGGGCTTTCCTTCCCAGACCTATGCTCAGACACAGGCTCGTTTCACAGGAACAGCACTGGGAAATCATTCTGGGAACAGCATTTCCTACCACAGGATTATACAATATTAAGAAAAGGGGCAGCCTCTTTATCATGCTCACTGAATTACTCACGTAATGTGGGGTTGTTGTTGCTTAATTTGTTAAAAGTTACTGACAACACGGAAAAGAAAGCCATTTAGAGAAAAACCTCAGAGCAATGATACAATAGCCTAACTTTAACAAATATACCATCACCTAACTATATAAATGAGTTTTTGTAGTTTGTTTCTGTATAGGAAAAATACTGTGCTTCTTGTTTACTCACATACAATACTTCTGACACCAGATATGTGAGGTTATTTTTCTCATACCAAGCAATACCTGCGACATCAGCTAGGTATCCTGCAATTTAATTCAATCTGACACTACCTGAAGTTAGAGCAGACTCCACTAGCTAAAGGCTCACTCCCACAAGACAGCCCCTCCATGTCAGGCGCCTATTGCAAGTAGCAAGCTCCAAGGTTACCCACAACTTCTGTCCAACTTGACTACACATATGAGGTTCCCACAACTCTCTCCTCGGATTCCATCATTTGTTAGAAGAGCTTACAGAACTGAGAGAAAAACTTACTTATGCTTACTAATTTATTATATAAGAAAGGATATGATGAAGGATATAGATGAACGGTCCCATGAAGAGATACATAGGGTAATATCTACAAGGGTCCCAAGTGCAGGAGCTTCTGGCCCCATGGTGATGGGGTGGGTCATCCTCCCAGAATATAGATGTGTTAACCAACCAGGAAGCTCTCGAACCCCATCCTTTTGTGATTTTTATGGAGGCTTCATCACATAGCTATGATGGCTCATTAACTCAATGTGTAGCCCACCTCCCCGTCCCAGAGGACAGGGGGTGAGGCTGAAAGTTCCAAGCTTCTAATCATGGCTTGGTCTTTGTGGTAAGCAGCCCCCATGCCGAAGCTATCCAGGGGCCCACCAGGAATCGCCTCCTTAGAACAAAAGACATTCCTATTACCCAAGGAATTCCAAGGGATTTAGAAGTTCTGTGGCAGAAATCGGGATCAAAGATAAAATAACAGAATAACACATGCTTCTAGTGCTCTTATCACTTAGGAAATTACAATAGTTGGGAGTTTTGTGCCAGGAACCAGGGGCAGAGACCAATATATGTTGGCATACTTATAGACCAACATAATAGCTAACATATTTTCTATTATTTCAGAGTTTGCTTATTGGAATTACCACATTTTGTGATTGATGAATTTCCTGTTTGGGATTTCTCTGTAGTTTTCTCTAATATTCTCATTGGCTTCTATTTCTGCCAAATGCATCTACACTCTGCTATATTTTTCCACATTAGGAGAAGACTCAAGAAATGCTTTAGAATGCCAAGTCACTCACAAACAGGGTAAATTATTCAAATTCATTCGCAAAATGAGATATTCATTACACTAGAGACTCTCACTGTAGATAGAATTCTTTTCATTCATGTATAAATATTTTGGAGGGCTTATTCCATTCACTACACGACATCCTTGGGGAAACAAAGATGAATTAACCGTGGAATCTACTTTACATCATCAACTACATTTTAAAGGAGGAGTCAAACTTAATGTGTTTTCCATGCTAATAAGCTTGAAATGTTTGTTTTGTTTCATTACCTAGAAATAAATACCTTTCCAAAAGAAATATATTTCAAAAATATAAGAACTCTCCATCCACCTTCAGAAATGAATAATGCCTCAAAAATTCTCATTTCCCCACACTTCCCAAAATAAGCCCCAAACGTCAATCATCTGCACTTCTATTAAAGGAATCAATCACTACTATCTTTGTAAAAGGAAGTTATAGGAATGGGAAGCAGCGCTCTGCAGAAAAGTGCTAGTCTTTGCTGCCTAGGTCTGTACCTTCCCTGGCCGTGCCCCACTGTGTTCAGTAAAGCGGCGGTGAACAGGGAAGCCCCACTCCAGCCTCCCCAGCTCATCCCCGCACAGGATTTTCCACTTTTCCCACCACGAGCCAGATTAATGCAAACAGTTGAGCGGCCGGCTAGGTTAGAACACAACATCGGGACTAATGAGGCAGTAACTTTAGAGTGAACATGTGTCACTCCTCCCAAAAAATTTATTTCTAATTGAAAGTCCCAACTCCTTAAGTGAAAGAATTGTTCTTGGTGGGAAACTAAGTCCTCTGTCATATCAGCAAATGAGGTATTTGGGGATGGAGGGTCTTTCAGTGTTCAAATTAGATCAGCTTCTCCCCAAGGTAAGTCTCTCCTGAGGAAACATCTCTCCTCTCTTTCTTCACCTCTCCAACCCTACAATCCTTAAACTTCATCTCGAGTCCAATCTCTTCCATGGACTTTCTGCACCACTTCAGCCCTGAAACTACATGGCACTGTGAGTCTGCACAGTAAGTTATAGGACGGCTACAGCCTGTGTGATTCGTTCATTCATTAAACAGACACTTACTGAGCCCCTAGAATGTGCCAGGAGCTGGAGACACAGTACCATGCGCTGCAGTGGGTACTGAAGATTCAATGCTGTAATATATGCCCTCGGGAGCGTTAAGTCAAAACCAATAATTTGTCTATGAAAAACGATAAAGACCTGTAACCCCAAAATTTGATCATTGTACTTCATTTAAAAATTCATGTCATAATACCACAAGAGAATTAAGGTCAAATCAAACTGCTGGCAGCACGCTGACTACGTTGTACGCTGACAAGCAGTAGGCTGGTTCGCTCAGGACCCAAGAGATGCCAGGGCCTGAGGAAGCAGGAGTGGTGCAGAGACGAAGACAGCTGCATGGTTCAAGTCTATAAAATGCTTCCAAATTCCCACACGGTTTGGCCCCCCTCCCTCCAGCAAAGGAAAAGGGTGGTATATATCCTGGAGAATCTGAACCAGAGAAGCTCCTGACTCTCGGACCCGTACACAGAAGAGCAAGGCTGTAAAGTTATGAATGCATGATCATGAACAATATGAATGATGGCCCATTTCTACTTCCTTTTGCTACCCAGCTACAGAAGAAACGTATACCAGCAACCTTATTCCTACCCAAATACCCAGAAGGAAGCGATGGGATAGATGGTTGAAGGGCACTTTTCTGGAGAAGCATACGTTCCCTGGAGAGAACACTTACAGGTCTTTATACGGAAGTCTCCAGTGGAAAGTACGGATACCCTGCCATTCTGAAGCAAAGCCAACCTTTCAAACAAGCCTTCGCTAAATACTCAGAACCTCCCATCATCTCTTCAATGGTATAGACAACAGTGATAATCAAACATTTTAGGAAAATCTTCAAGAGAAAATGTAAGGACAAATATATCAAGTAACTTAAATGAAATAAAGGTAAAGCAAGGATGAGAAGAAATCACCAAATATGCTATAATTAATAGCCTTGAAAGGTAAGGCAAGAGCAGATTATTAGATCTAAAATAATAAAATTAAAAATAAGAGAGCCAAAATCAAAAATTAATTATAGTTATGGATCTGAAAAAGGGTGAAAAAATATTTTAGAAACAAGAAATGGAATAATGGGGGAAAGATAGAAAATTAGGGAATCTGTCCAGGATATCCAACACACAGCAAATAGCAGTTCTAAAAAGAGAAAAGAAAAAAGGAAGAAATGATAACAATAAAAATTTCTCGTAAGTGAAGACACCAGTCACCAGATCATGAGGTTATGTGAGCAAATAAAAAGGTTGTTCTTTGGAGCCACTGAGTTTTGGAGCGATTTGTTTTATGCCAGCAGGATTATTACCCAGCCTAGATCCTGTGGTGGGAGGAGGTCCCTGCCTTCCATCAGTTTTGGGAAGGGGGTTTACTCCCAATTCCGCAGGTCAGCAATTTGGGCTGGTCTCTGCTGCACCTCACATGCAACTGCAGCCATCTGGCTACTCGACTAGGGCTAGACAGTATGAGGTGACCTGATTCATGTCTGGTAACGCCTCTGGCTGACACAGGTGAGCAGCCCAGCTCCAGCTGCTTTTCAGGCAGCAGAAAAGTTCCTAGAGCTAGAAAGAGCAAGCTCCAGCACACAAGCAGTTTTCTTTTCTTTTTCTTTTTTCTTTCTTTTCTTTTCTCTCTCTCTCTCTCTTTCTCTCTCTCTCTCTCTCTCTCTCTCTCTCTCTCTCTCTCTCTTCAATTAAATTTATTGGGGTGACAATGGTTAGTAGAGTTATACAGATTTCAAGTGTACAGTTCTGTAATACATAATTATATATCACATTGTGTGTTCACCACACAGAGTCAGTTCTCCTTCCATCACCATATATTTGACCCCCTTTTCCCATTTCTACCATCCCCGCTACCCCTTACCCGAAACTGTTGCTTGTGTCTATGAGTTTTTATTTATTTATTTGTTTGTCTTGTTCCTTTGTTGCTTTCAGTTTTGTATCTCACATGGATGGATCTTGAGATTAGTTTGCTAAGCGAAATAAGCCAGACAGAAAAAGTCGAGAACCATATGACTGACTACGCAAGCATTTGTCAATCCCATTCGCCAAAGCAAGTCTCATGGCCAAGCTGAGTCAATGCAGGAAAGACTACACAAGGGTATGGTAAGGACAGGAGGGCTGCACTGGGGACATTGCTGCAACAGGCTATCATATTAGACCAAAGAGGCAGGGCTACCCAGAACTTGAAAGCTGGACTAACTTAAAGAGGAAAGGACAGTGAAGAATGTTTTTTATGATGTAGGCTTGGGTTTCATAAACCACCACATCTTAGCCTTTATAATTATTTTCAAGTATATACTTATTTACGCACTTATTTTTTTTTAATATCTGTCTCCTACTCTAGATTGTAAGCTCCATGAGGACAGACCATACCTCTTTTTTTTTCACCTCTTTTAGCCCAGGAAGTGGCAAAGTGCCTAGTTATTGCTTTTTAAATGAAGCAATAGAGTAACAAATGTATCCACAGAACCAGGCAGGTTCTAGGGCCCATGACAGCACCAAAAACAGGGAGAAAACAAGAGGAAAACAGTTATTTAGTTATTTTAACACATGGGCTGCTGTGAGCAATAAATCAAGTCATTTATATCTCACACATACAGCGGTCCCATAAAACAGAGGTTTGTTTAATATGAATAGAACAAACCACAATTAAGACCCCTGATCCTAGATAACACTTTGCTCTCTGTCCTGTTGAGAAGTTTCCAAAACTGTGAATGTCCCTATATCGACAGACATTTTATTGTAAGAACAGTTCTCAAATTATTTAGTCTAGGACTGCTTTATACTTTTAAAAATTATTCAGGATCCCAAAGAGCTTTTATTTGAGTTTTTTTTTTTTTTTTTTTCTCATATTAGATATTTCAACTGAGAACTTTAAAAATAATTAGTCTTTTAAAAATAACAATAACAAACTCATTACATGTAACATAAATAGTATAATTATAAAAAAAAAACTTTTTTCAAATAAAAAGTACATTTATCAAAAAACTGTTTTCCAAACAAAACAACAAAAAAAAAAACATTTAGTGAGAAGAGTACCACTGTTTAATATTTTTTCAAATATCTTTAATATCTTTCACAATAAAAGAGAATTGGATTTCCTTCTACATTCATATTGTTGAAACATCACTCAGCATGTAGCCTCTGGAAAATCCCATTGTGTAATTATGAGAGAAAGAAAGGGAAAGAGGCAAACACCATCTTAGAATTATTAGAAAAATACTTTGTCAATTCTCTGAAAGGGTCTTGGGTTTGTCAGGCATTTGTCAAGCGACAGTGGTGACATGTTTTCGCCTAAAGTTGGTGGCATCTTCATGGTAGTGTAACCTCAAGGTACTATTTATTTAGAACCCAACAAAACAAACTGAATTGTTGAGATTTCTAAGTATCAAACAAAATACCACTCTAAAAGGCTTGTTCATATTAACAAGTCCATTACTCAATAAAATGCAATTGGACTTTCTTAATAGATTCCTCGTATGCAATGTGAGCTGTTTTGTTTGTTTGTTTTTTGTCCATGGAGCAATTGTATAAACTCAGTGATTATTTGCATTCTCTTCTTTTAACTCTTCTAAAATCTGAAAACAACTATTAAGCACAGTTCTATTTAGACACAATCATAATCTCATATTAACTATGAACTAAAATTTCTTGAGTGCTTCATGTTTCAGGAAATGCTCAGTGTGCTTTATTGCATTATTTTATTTAATCCTCAAAAGTAATCTCTGAGGTTGATACTATTATCATTATCATTTTATAGATGAGAAACCTGAAATCTACTGAGATTTAGTAATGTGCTCAAGGTCATATAACTATTAAAATGCAAATCTCAAGCTTTTAGCTACTGTTCCATACAGCTTCCCTAATTCATGGTTGTGGTAATAGTAATATTTTCTACTGTTTTCATTTCAACCACCCAGTTTTCATCACAGCTTTAAATGATTTTTGAGGTCTAGTCTGACAAACTAACCTTGTTTTCAGAATCTTACCAATGTAAAGTGTACGCCCAATCCCTACACCCCTCCCCCCATGGAAACAGACATTTGGACCACGACACATTCCTGTACTCACTGTTCTGTTTCATTCCAAACAATTCCTTCTAAATCATTCCTAAAGCCACACCACCTCCACTCCTGTCATTTCATTGGCCACCCTTGTCTCTCTTATTTGAATTGTGCAGCATCACTGAAGACAGATTGAAAACTCGACTGACAGTGATGGTGAAGAATCTTCCAATAGCCTGATTGCCAGCCTGACTAAGGACCTGTGTCACACCTTTACTCTCCTTCTCAGAAACCTTATCAGCAACAGCCTTCTGCAGACTCCTAGGACTTAGAATATAGCCACTCTATAAACACTGTAGAAATGAGCAGCAGATGTGTGCTAGCAGCCCTGGGAAATTCAGAAGTGTCAGTATAATATCCTGGGTGTTGCTGGCTGAGCCTGAAAAGTCAATTTGGGTTATAAAAACTTCAGTAGGTTGCCACAAATCCCTGAATATTCTCTTAAGTTCAAGTAGAGCAAAGGTAATCGGCCACAGGAGAAAAGCAGGGGAAAACGAATGGATCCCATCTCACTAATTGTGAACTAGCTCTTGAAAAGGATAATGATACTAAATACCCTATTTCCCCATAACTCCTAATTTTAGAGTAGCAAAAATATACATGAGCCATCATACCCTCCAGTTTCATCACAGGCAAGTCAAATTGGAACCATAAAAATGTTATTTTCTTCTATTATAGCCTTATTTATACCAGATAAAGTACATAATTTTTGCCTCTCAAGTGACACATCAGTTGCCAAGCATTTTAATCATCAATTATCTGTACCACAAATAGGATTATCATTGATTCAACTTTTGAGAAAATAACAATGGCAACTTAATTTAAATAATGGAGTAATACGCTTTTTCTCAGAAACTTTTCTTTAGCTTAATCCTTGGAGCATTATACATTATTTTTTGTCAGTTCAATCACTTACTCTGTTAATGATTCCACAGGAAACATATTCATTTATTACCAAAAAGACATAGCCATTGGCATATTATTTTGGCAGGAATGTCCCAAAAGAACCTAGTTTTCATGAAGTGAACAGGAAAATGAGAACAGCCAAAGCATTTCTCACTTAAGTTAAATATGACTAAATATACTGTCACTGAGCTGATGCTATAGTTTTCTAATATAATGCAGTGTTCCAACCGATGCCTACATTGAATACTCAAACTTAGTTTGTTCATTTATCTTTTAATAAGCATCTACTCTGCAGCAAACAGTGTGCTAAGTACTATAGCTAAGAAGATTGATGGGTGTTGGTCCTTTCTCTTCAAGAGCTCACAGTCATATCTAATAGACCTACATGTGATTAAATACTCAATTGATAAATTTTATAATAAAAGAATGTACAGATCATGGATGGGGCACTAATCAATGATCTAAATTATATACAGAGACATTTGGAAAAGTTTCAAAACAAGTTTAAATGTTCTGAACTCAAATCAAATTCTTTTACCAACTGGCCTGTTTTATTCTACAACAAAGCCTCAAATATTATCAATATAATTTGGCTATCCAAAAAGAGATACACTAGCAATCAAAGCAGAATACCCACTTGAAGACTCTGTCCTAACAATATTATTGTTGTTGTCACAAGCACTCTCTGAGGAGGTCAGAAATAATTCCATTTTATAGATGGGCAAAGGGCAATGCAATGAGATTAAATAACTGCCGAACACTGAATTGTAGGAAAGGCTCTCCCTGGGATGGACACTGACTCCTGAGTCTAAGATGTTTCTGCTCTGCTAGACTGACTGTCCAGTTAACTAATCTGCCCAGTGAAGCTCTCAGAAATGTGTTCTACGTACCTCCTCCAACATACATTTCAATGATTTAACTAGAGGCAGAGCTGAAATGTTTGAGTATCACATCTGAGCATCAGAAAGATAACATCATGTTAGTGAGAAGACTGACAGCAGAGGCTCTGGAGGGGAACAGTAACGAATAAGATTGGGAACCATAGCAATTATGTGTTGAAGCTTTACATGACTGACTTCAAAACTGCTTGTTTCTTGGTATGCTTCTGCCATATTTCCTACACGTACATTTCATTATGATATACTCTAAATGACTTCACCTTCCAGACAAGACAAAGGATAGAATAAGCAGTACTGCAGTTATAATTACTTGACTATAAATGGAAAATCTACTGGTCAAATAATCTATTACAATGGGAAAATTAATGTTGACAGTTGCATACAGGTAAATAGCTAAGATCGTGTGTGTCTAGAGAAGCAATAGAGCATGGAGGTTAAGGGTTTAACACCTAAAATCAGATGGCCTGTGCTCAATCCTGGCCTCTAGTGCCTACGTTTTATGTAATTTGGGGCAATCTTAACTTATCCATGTCTTTTATTGTTTATAAAAGAAGAATATGAATAGTGCCCCCTTCAAAGGATTGTTATGAGGATAAAATGTATTAATAATTGTTAAAGGCTTATAACTGTGCCTGGCTCAAAGTATTGTTCCATAAATGTGTGTTATTACACTAAACATAAAGTGCGTTTTAATTACTGCAGTATTATTATGTGGTCTAATGCTATCTTGTTCAGAAAGAATATATAATGTAAATTCAGCCCTTAAAATAGTTATGTACACTCAGAATTAGTTTTCAAGGAGCACTGCCAATTATATCCAGCATTCTACTTAAAGAACAAAAAACAGAACCTATTTCAGTCAGGATGGTCCTCCCAGACTATTGCCTTCCATAATAAAGAGTAATAAATGGCTACACTCTATCCAATGTCAATCTGAAAAGATTCTAAAGCACTCCACTTTAGATGTGCTGGACTGGATCCAGCTTTCAGTGAATCATTTTTCTAAGGCTCCTGCTGTCTTCAAATTCAGGGTAAACATTAAATAGACTCTGAAATGTGATTGAACCATACCCAGTTAAGAATGGTTCTCATTTCAGTCTTAGAAATGGACAGAAACAGAGAGAGGAGGGATGCATGCAGTGTGGCAAGATGATTTCATTTTACATCTCCCTTTATTTCTTCCCCAAACAAGTAAGATTTTCAAGGCCTTCTGCTTTTCTGTTCTTGTCAATGTCATTTCTGTCAATGTCCTCGAAGACGTAATTAACCTTATACTGATAAGCCATTTTTTCCCCGAGAGCATGCTTTACCAGCCCTCCTATAGCTATTAAACTCTGAACAAGGATCGTGTTCACCTCCATGTTCTCTTCACCACCTGTCAAGCCTCCGAAAATATTATTAGGTAATAACCTCTCATTAGCATTTCCTTTTGCTTCATGACGTTAAATTTAATTTTGCCATGAAGCCGGCACACAAAAGAAAGATATCATCTGACAGGTCCAAAATTCCTTATGGTTCTAATAGATATTTCTGTATTTTCTCAATGTCCCTGACAACTCCCATACAGGATAACCTATATATATATGGAAGGAGTTTGGCCCTACAAGTGAAGGGAATGCAATACCATACCAAGGCCCCGTAGCAGGCTAACTCCCTGGGAAGGCTGACATTTCCTTCTAACCCCCGTGCACACCACACAACACCCATTATCACTGGCAGGAAACATAATCTAAGGCAAAATGATAAGAACATCAGGCAATTATCTAGCAAATGTGCCAAAGAGAAACTTGACTCCAAATTTGGCTTCTACAATTATTGTTTTCTGCTCATTTCTACCAGCTGCTTTAAGCACTCTGACATGTGTTACTAGGTCCTTGACATTTGCAATTCTTCCCATTTTATAGATGAGATTCAGACTATTTTAATAATAATCTTTTTATTTTATTTTCATTTCTTTAGGGAGTAAAAGAACAAGAATAGTATTTTAAGAAACAGAGCATGGATTTTATTTTAAGAAACAGAACAGTGCCTACACATTGCACACGCATCCTTATTCGACCTCTCTGAGCCTTCAGTTTCTCATCTGTAAAATACAAATCATAATAATATCAGCCTTACAGGGCTGGTATGAAAACAGAATGGATAACACCTATGGAAAATTATTTGTAAGCATTAAAGAACTTCCCCCCGCAAAACAGAAGAATTCCAGCATGGTCCAAACCTTTCTGTGGGAACATTTTAACAGACGTGAGTGATGAGCCAAGCGCAGCTACTTAAATATGAGGCCTGGAACGACCCCGACCTGGAAGTGCATGAATGTGACTCTGTGCTTCTCTTACCTCTTCCACTCTATTCACCTAAGGAGAAGAGGGGCTGTCTGCAAATTTCTGTTAGGAAGGACAAAAAGTATTGTTCAAAATAAAGTTGTAAAGACACATCTAACAAGCAAGAGCAAATATATTACTCTTTATCACTGAAAGACAAAAAGGAGGAGGCATTTACAAGTATGGAAATATAATATGATGCCATTTTGTAAACTTATATATGGATCAGATTAAAAACTAACTCAAACTTAATTTGACCATGACATTTCTCTTACTTAAAAATCTGAATTTCGTTGCTATTGCCATGTTAAATACTACCTCCACTACCTTTCAGCCCCAACACCACCTGGTATCACACTGTGGGGCTCTGAAGAGACTATTTTAATGTTTCTGCACAGTTAGGACTTTTACTACTTTCTGAGGAACTTTTACTGAAACTAACCTGGGCTAAAAAACAAATCTAAATTATAACTGAACTGATCATGAGAATTCCAAGAAGGACTGACCTCTCAGGAGTTATGTGTTTACATTTCAAGAAGGAATAAAACCCTAAACAAACCCTGGATTAAAATGTCAGAAATGCTAGTCTTTTTTTTTTCCCACTAAAGACATGTATTTACATGCTAAAGGATAAAATCTCAGGATCCTTCTTAAGGACAATTTGTACTCGAATACACTACGGAGCAATGATTTCTCTCCATATCCCAGGAGGGTAAGTGTGACAGCTGTTCCTCTTCTTTATAAGCCCCAGATTCTTAATTTCAGGTTTCCTCACGTAGGGTGCAGTTCCCAATATGTGTAGGTTGGCATCTGGTCCTCACCCCACCACCCTCAAAAAAGGAAACTGAGGCATGAGGAACAGGCCCAATTAAGTAGTAATTAATCTGACTCTGCCCCAGAAATATTACATCTACTCTCAGGACAATACAAATAAATGTAGATATTAAACACTTATCACAAACTAAGTTCATCTAACCAAACTCATTCCTCTGTCACTTCCCATGTTCCTCTAGTCCTTTAAAACGCTTCTTAAAAGGCTGTACTACACAGAATTTATTTGTTCCAATATCACGTGTCATTGCAAATGCTTTTTCTCCATCTGAATGCCTTCTTTCCTATTTTCAATCAATCCCAATTCCTCTTTGCCATTACAAATTTCACAAGTCTACCTTAAGTAAAATCCTTCATGTCGTTCAATTTATTAGGTCATATATTTCAGAATCTTACACTATACTAGTGTTAACTCAATTTCAAGGCAGACATTCTAAACCACATTTCAAATATAAGGAAACAGAATCTCAGAAAAGTTAGGAAAAGTTAGGAAAATTGTCCAGAGTCACAGTTAGTAAGGAAATTCATCATTGCTTAATACAAGGCTTGGTCATGTGACTTTCTTTGGCCAATAAAACGTCATTAGAATTGGCACAAGCCACCTCTCAGCAGAAGAGTAAAGGGCCTTTGAGTGGTTCCTGATGCCACAAGCTCAACATTGTCACAGATGGGATAGGAGGTACAGTCAAAAAAACATGACATACAGGTACCATAAATGAGAAATAAGTATTTCTTAAAGCCATTGAGATTTCCAAATTCTTTGTTACTGTATTTCAGTCTAAGCTAACCAGACACAGAAATTGTTACAAGGAGTAGAGTGAAGCCAGAACAGTACCATAAAAAATATTTGTTGCCTATTCTGGGACTACCAGCAAGAAAACATTTTTTGGGAAGAGAAAGAAAACAACCTATGTTATGCAGTAGCAAATATTTGGAAAAACTGTCTCCTGCAGTAAGTTGAAAGGCAGAGAACATACCCGACTTCAAATAAAGAATCGGGAAAAAGAATATTATTAACCTAAATTAAATTGTTTTTTTTTTTTTTCTTTCTTTCTTTCGATTTTTTACCAAGGTGCTATAAGAAGGAAATGAGCAGCACAGAAAAGAAGTGGCCAAGTTTGCAAGAGAATTGGGGGGAAAAACTAGATGAGAGCCTAGAAATTTATTTAAGGTTTTGCAGAAATAGAAAATCCAACTTGCCTTTCTTTCTTTTTTAATTTTTATTAAATTTATTGGGTGACATTAGTTAGTAAAGTTATATAGGTTTCAAGTGTACAATTCTGTAATACATCATCTAAATATTGCATTGTGTGTTCACCACCCTGAGTCAGTTTTCTTTCCATCACCATATATTTGAACCCCTTTCCCTCTGATAACTAAACTTGGTATCTGTGTCTATGAGTTTTTGTTTGTCTTGTTTGTTTGTTGCTTTCAGTTTTATATCCCATATATTTATTTCTAACTGGTAAATAATAAACATGAAAACAAAGACTGATTAAAACTCAATCATTTTAAAGACCAAATTAAAAAGCCTTTTGATAAAAACAAAATAAAAATAAAAGACTATGTATTAATTAAGATGGCAAAGAGCAGATTTCTTCAGTTTTACAAAATGGTTCAAGGAAAAGAAGATAAAGGTATGACTCTCCCATGAACATCTAACAACTACAAGGTACCTGTTACAGACAGAATTATGTCCCCCCAAAGATGACCATGCCCTTCCTAATCTCCAGTGAATACATATTACCTTACATGGCAATGTGATTAAGTTAAGGGTTTTAAAATGGGGAGATTATTCTGGATGGGCCCAATGTAATCACAAGTACCCTTATAAGCAAAAGGAGGCAGGAGATGAGTCAGAGAAGAAAATGCGATGTGAGAAGCAGTGATGCAAATTCTGTCTTTGAAGATGGAAGGAGGCCATGCGCAAAGGAATGTGAGGAGACTCTAGAAGCTGGAAAATGCAAGGAAACAGGTTTTCCCCAAGAGCTTCCAACAGAAAGAGTCGCGCCAACACCCTCATTTTAGCCCAATGAGAATCATTTTGGACTTCTGACCTCTAGAACCACACAATAATAAAGGTGTATTGTTTTAAGCCTACTGTTAACTATTGTGAAGGATCTATTCTAACCCTATGTTTGTAGTAATTCATCATAGTTGCAACAGAAAACTAATACTATAGCCATAACTAAGTCTAAAAAGACCAGCATATATCAAAGGAATTGTGGGTATAGCTATTGATTACTAATGGTTTTATCAATCAAATTAATAAAACACTGACTCAGTCCTCCAGAGAGTTGTAGTATCAATGGAGTAATCAGTCTAGACTAAGAGGGACTATGACTCTTTGAGATGAAATGTCCCCTTGATTTCAATGAGCAGGAAGCAGATTGAGAGAGGTGCTCAGTACTCAAGTAGAGCATACCCTGCAATGACGTCTTTAGATAGGACAAAAAAGGATACATGGAAATGGAGAGACATCCAAGAGAGTAGAGCCAAAAGTTCCAAGAGTCATGGAGAGCAATGGACTGGGGCCTGACTAAAACAACTCCCCATCTTCATGTTAGGGGCTCTCACAATACAGCCCGATGTGATTTCAGAATTGTGTGATCACTTCTTGTGTATCCCGTTCTTTTCTTTTCCAAATGGGAATATTTGTCATCGTTATCCAGTCCTATTCTTCATTAAATATGCAGAATATAGGGGAATAAGAGCTGACTCGGCGGTTTTTGTTTTTTAAATAAGCTTCCAGCTCAAGAGAGACCACACCCAGCCCTGATGTGAAGGCTCATACAGTCCTGGACTGCAAGCCTGACTGGATGGGACTTTTAGGTTGTTTCGGTTGAAAGAGAACTCTAACATTTCACATCTTTTGGGTGCAGAATGGAGATAAGTGAATTTCGATGGCCACGCAGTGGACTAAGACAGTGTTTATTATTGTTTCCAAATATTTTGAGGCCCTCCCGGTGGAACACTTCTTCCCCTCCCTGTTGATGTCAGGCTTGGTCATGTGACTTGCTTGGACAACAAAATAGGAGTCCAAGTGAAATACACTACTTCTGCGGAGATTTATGACCTACTGCAATCTATCAACTCTCCTCTTTCTCTTTGCCACAAGCCCAGTAGTGCTCCACAGAGGGGCTGCTTTCTCAGCTTAGTTCCCAGAGTAAAAAACACTGTGGAACTGAGCTGTGGGCAATGAATGACCCACGACTAACACGGAATGGTAGCAAGCAATGTAGCTTTGTTGTTGTAAACCATTGTAGCTGTGATTGTGAGGTTTGATGTTACTGCAGTGTAACAGCCTAAGGTGATTGATCCAGGTGAGGACAAAGAAAAAGGACTGGTGACCACTGTTCTTAACACAATGACCCAATGGATGGTACTATTAGATATATTTGATTACTTTAGTTCAATAAAAAGCTCTGAGCATAGAATAATACAAAAATCATTCAGCGTTCAGGTGTGATTTAGAACCTATGCATGGGCACTGAATTTCATATTTGAGAACAGCTGCAAGAAAAAGAATTCCACATGGTACTAGGATGAGAAAGTAGTAATTCACTTGAAAAAACGAAAACATTTAATAACAAAAGGGTGAAGCATAATCTATGCTCCAATCTGGTGAAATGTTAAAGTCACAATTCTTCCATAACAAATGGTAGATTTCCAATATGACACGGAGAAGACAATAAATGAGTCTTTGACATCACAATAATGTATTTAATGATCCTATTGTATAAAGGGCTAATATCCATGAACCAACAAGACTTACTTGCAATAACTACATCACAAAGTCACTGAATATGCATCACCACATATTTCTAAAGTGCAATCACAAAACTAATCCTTAAAACCCATTCCCAGAGCAGAAGTTTGAACTTGTAATAAACAAGAGTCATATATGTACATGTCAAAACCAAGGTACTGACAATCTGGCTCAGAAAAGGCAGGGCAATGATTTACATCACGAGGAATGTTTGCTCCCCTACTGTAACATGTAAGGAAAAGTAAAATTATGACTACATGGAAATCAAGTCTGTCTTCAAAACTATGTTTCCTAAAGTTCCCATAATACAATTATGGAGGCCAGGAAGGCAGTCCCACCTTCACATTTCACGAATATTGAGGGAGAAAGGGGCTGATGATAAGAGTCTGAGATTGTGCTGCTGCTGTTGCTGCTGCTACTATTACTACAATTGTCGTTTTAGGTACATATCTTTCTCCTCTACTCACTGTTTCATTGAGTCACTGCCCATCATCTGGAAGCTTTTTGCTGTGCTGAGACAAAGGCTACACTTTGAAGATAGTAAGAAGCAAAGCAGCAATGACTTTTAGACTTGGGATTTTATACCCCCCCAAACTCAACAGCATGCCTTGAGCACTGTGCAGAGTGGCTCGAAGGCATACCTTTGAATATGCAAAATGATTTCAATATTCACAAGACACGCACGAGGAGGTAGTAGGCGTTGAAGCGTGCCCCCAAATGCTCTCCTACAGAGAAGCAATGGCAATGAGGAATACAAAAGCTGCCAAGAACAGGAAGCACAAAAGAGAACGGCTTTTATTAATGACATACAAACTTAATTAGAGCTTTCCTTCCAGCCTAATCTTAGAGTACTATGCTCAACCTATAATATTCAATAGGATTCCCAAATACTGCTCCCAATTTATATTACACATTTTAATACTGTGATAAGATATGTAGATAGAAAATATTATAAAGCATTGCGATATAAAAAAATTCCAATTCTTTCAGTTGTAAAATAGGAGTCACAAACTTAATGTAGGAATAAGAAAGAACCTCAGACAAACAAAGCATTGGAGGCTGTGGCCAATAGGAAAAGTACACATATCGTCTAAAGGGGGCAGCTACCACAAAACCCCACCAAATGTTCCCTTATAGAAAACTAAGCCCAGTCCAGTCACCTGATTTTTGAAGAGAGAAATCCAGAATTTTATGTGAATTGCTTGATTTTTTAAATGCTACCAACTAGTTCAAAAAAGTAATAATAAATTAAACCCTGTGAATGGCAACAATTTCTGGGCCCAACAAAATATATATGTTGGACAAATTGGCCCAAAGGCCCAAGTTTCCAGTATCTGAGCTACTATGATTGATCCTTTCCACTCTCAAGTTATAGCCCTTTCTGATATCAAAGGAAAACATCAATGAAGAAGTTTCTTTTTACTCGACCTAAAACTAAATTTTAGATTAAAGGAAAAATATACGTTTTGTTATTCAGCGCCATGACCAGAAAGATTCTTCTTTTACAAGTAACATGCTTGTGGTGTGCCATTCTTTTGAGGTTATTCTTAAATTTCAACTAGGAACCAAATGTTATTTTACGGAACTATTCTGCTAGTAGCATGATGCAGTAGGAAGTACACATAAGTAGGATTTAAGAGATGGCGATTCTAGGCCTGGCTCTGCTGTGCTGCTCTCCAGACGGGGTTTGAGTCTCCAAAACAAAATAAAAGGCAGAGGTGACATATTCTCTATAGTTGGTGGCTTTCTCTATATTTACTAGGTAATTGCTACTTGGAAGCTTATAAGCGTACATAGGTTGGGTAGGGAAGAGCATAAGATTCAGAGCAATAGATCTATCCAGAGTCAGTAGTTTCCTGGGGTTCCATCAAACTCATGAAGAAATTATAAACCTTATCACAGTTGAGATACAGTTGAGTAAATGGTGGAAATACCTAAGAAAATGGGATTGTGGTAGCTCTCTGCAAATGTCTGAGTGCTTAACAGGAGATAAAGACATTAAGCCTACTTATGTATTCCCAAGGGAGAGAAGCCAGAGACAGACTTCATAGGAAGGTGGAGATATCCAAAGGTAGATTTGAGTAGTCGGCGTCAATTCAGTTTATTTCCTGCCACTGAAAGTACAAGTCATTATTCACAGATTCCATATTTGTGAATCAACCTATTCACTAAAATGTATTTGTTACCCCAAACTCAAATACGCCTGGTGCTTTCATGATCATGGTCATTCACGGGTATGCACACCCACAGAGATGCAAAAAAAACTGAGGCATCTTTCACACATGTTCCCAGCTGAGGTGGAAAAGGTTGCCTGTTGCCTTCTTATTTCAGCTCTCACAGTGTAAACAAGCACTCTTTTCTCAATGCATTTAGTGCCACATTTCTGGCATTTTTGTGCCTTTTTGTTGGTAATTTTTTAATTTAAAATGGCTCCCAAACATAGTGCTGAGGTGCTGTGTAGCATTCCTAAGCACAAAAAGGCGGTGATGTGCCTTTCGAAAAACAAAATACACTATTAAATAAGCTTCCTTGAGGCATGGGTCATATAGTGCTTTTGGCCATGTCTTCAATGTTAATGAAGCAACAATACGTATTAAACAAAATGTCTTTCACAGAAACACATTAATTGGTTGACAAAATGTTGTGACCAGAGGCTGGCAGGAACCTAACCCTGTATTTCCCTTAGAGGTAATGACTCAGTATTCACTCATTCAGTATTCGAGGCAGCATGAGACGGAACTACCACAAAAAACAAGAATGGTTACACAGCAATATGATCATCTCTTAAGAATGATGTCATGAAAAGGCTTCGTGCATCGGATCAAAGGACAGCGAAGACACCACGCAGTGTCCTTTTCAGTATCAAATTCTAGTACTCAATGGAGAACTGATTCAGGCCTCAGATAGATTAACTACCTTTCCAGGTCCTATGAGCACCTCAAATTCCATGATTTTATAATTGGTCTAGGAGCAGACTGAGTCTCAGTTTCCACTTGTATATAATATGAATGCTGAAAACAAATAATAACTTAGGCCTCTTCCCATCTCTAAAGTTCTATTATTCAAGGAAAAAATTTTATAACACTCTTCTAGGAAAATACACATTTTGTCATTAAGTACCATGACCATAAAGATTCCTCTTCTAATATCAAATGCTATTTCTTATTGATGAGTTCCTTTTTCTTCTTTCAAAAGTTGGTTACTGTCTTTAATTTTCTGATGTGGGGAAAAACTCTCAAAGTTTTCTTTCATGTCAAATACCCATACTTTTAAAGAAGGCCCTAAATCCCTTTGTCCTTCCCATACCACCTTTGGTCATTCTAAAGAACTGGATCCAAATTTTGTAATGCACAATGTGCCATGCACCTGTTGTCTTAAACCAAATGGATAATAGTCTTATAAAAACCCTACAGAACATCTCTACCAACATGAAGACAGCCTGGAAGTATCATCTTATTTTCCTATAGCACTGTTTTTAGGAAAATCCTCTTAGCTTCCTGATAGGTTCCCTAGATAAAACTCAGAATCACATCAAAGCCAACTGGGGTCATTTTTAAATCAATCTATAGCTGGGCTGGCAGCAGTAAACCATGAATACACCTGAACTGAGTAAGCACACAGTCCATCATGGTAACATTGGGGCAGTAACCAGCTTAAACATTTTCCTCATTCTAAAGAAAAAGAAAAAAAAAAAACAGATATGAAATAATGTGATTGATTGTCTGCATAATTTAGTACTATACATCTTGTTCAAAGAAGAAATGAGCTTGTAGGTGTGAGTGCCTCTAAAGAAGACAAAGCAATACCCAGTGTAAAAAGAGGCCAATATGGAGTAAAAGGGAAAAACAAAACAAAATAGAGGTAACGTTGTAACAGAAATA
Source organism: Rhinolophus sinicus (assembly GCF_057876585.1). Classification (NCBI taxonomy): domain Eukaryota; kingdom Metazoa; phylum Chordata; class Mammalia; order Chiroptera; family Rhinolophidae; genus Rhinolophus; species Rhinolophus sinicus. The sequence goes on from NC_142516.1 coordinate 177,787,017, forward strand.
AAATAGTATAAAAGGAAAAATCAATATAGTAATTAAAATAAAACAACTCACATTGTTGCAGCCATGGTTTTCTTCCCCATTAAGCTCTAAGCATCTCGATGATAATGTTATCATCAAGTATCTTAATGATAACTACATCACCTGATTCACATATGATTTAATCATATGTGAATGCACAGTGCCTAGAATGTTAATAAATGTTGAGTTTAACTGAATTGAAGGCTGTTATTATTTTGATTATCCATATCACTACTTTTCAAAATTATCACACTCTCAAAGGAAGCATCGGGGTCTCTTAGATTATGCATATGAGTGGCCCATTATCAGGGTGTTATGTCTTGCCCAGCTAGAGGTGATAGGAAGGGTGAAAATCAAAGGTCAAAAATACTAGCCAAAATGTAAATGGAAATATATTACTCTTTCTTCTCTACAAGATTTATTAATTTGTGCTTTAATATGTCCAAGTATATTTGCCTTCACCTAGAAACTTGAGCAGATTGGTGAGAGAATGTTGATAAGTTTAATATTAGCCAACCTAAAATCTAAGATTTACAACTATGCTGATTTCATTTTATCATGAAACCAAAAAAGATAGAAAACATTTATGTTATGCTTATGAACGTCAGTAAAGACCCCTGCCTCATCTAAAACTAAGTTCTTTTATGTCATTAATTAAATAAAATCCTTATCATTAATTTAATCAATCAATTGTATAAATAAAATTGAAAATAGAATGACTATATTGCTGTCCACATAACAGATTCACCTCACTATATGTAACAACAAATATTTATCAAATAACTTCTGTATACTAGGTAAGAGAATAGAAAGTTTGGTAAATCATAATATCTACTCTCAGAGAGAGTACAGTCTTGTCAGAAAGATGAATAATTAAATAGTGTGGTATATGACATAATCTCCAAAACACTATATCAAAGTAAGCATGGCATGGTGGAATGGGCAGAGATGGGTGGGTATCTGTGAGGGGAATATAGCCTAGATTAGAGTAGGAATAGGAGTGACCAGAAATGTTTCCTGCAGACTGATGAGCTGAATATATTAATACTCATTTATTTCAAATTTGAAAATATCTTGAATAACAGAGGCTGTATATTCTTGTAAGAAGACATTATAGCAAAGTTATAAGACAACTTTTTCAATGCCCCTTGGCTAAGCCAAATTTCACCTTTAAAAAAACCAGGTAAAGTTTTTAATACAGAGAAAATATTTTAGAAAGCAAGGTCTATTGTGTTAGGCCATAAAAGAAGTCAGAAAATTCAAGAAGACTGAAATTATACCAAGGATCTTCTCTGACCACGATGACATGAAACTAAAACTGAACAAGAGAAAAACTGAAAAATTCATGAACACAGGCAAATTAAATACTGTCCTGAACAACCAATGGATCAAAGGAGAAATAAAACATTTTCTTAAGACAAACAAAAATAGAAACAATGTACCAGAAATGTGTGATACAGCAAAAGCAGTTATAAGAGGGAATTTTGTAGCAATACATGACTATATTAAGAAGCAAAAAAGATCCCAAATAAAAAACATAACTCTTTGGCTTAAGGAAATTTTTTAAAAAAGAACAAAATGAGTGCAAAGTTAGCAGAATAAAGGAAATAATAAAGATTAAAGCAGAAATAAATGAAATAGAGGACAAAAAACAACAAAAAAATATTAACCACACTAAAAGTTCTTTGAAAAGATAAACAAAATTGACAGACCCTTAGCTAGACCAAGAAAAACAGAAAGAGGATCTAAATCAGCAAAATTATAAAGAAAAAAGGAGAAATTAAAACTGGCATCACAGGAGTCCGGCCTGGTGGCTCAAGTGGTTGGAGTTCTGTGCTCCTAATGCCGAAGGCTGCCGGTTCGATTTCCACATGGGCCAGTGAGTTCTCAACCACAAGGTTGTCGGTTCAACTCCTCAAATCCTGCAAAGGATGATGGGCTCTACCCGCTGCAACTAAGTTGGTCCAACTGAGCCATCTGGGAGCTCAGCGGCAGCTCAGTTCAAGGTGCTGTGTTCAATCTTAGTTGAACACAGGGATGGGGGGCTGTGCCCCCTGTAACTAACAATGACAACTGGATTTGGAGCTGGGCTGTGCCCTTCACAACTACGATCAAAAGGACAACAACTTGACTTGGAAAAAATCCTGGAAGTACACACTGTTCCCTAATAAAGTCCTGTTCCCCTTCCCCAATAAAATCTTAAAAAAAAAAAAAAACTGACATCACAGAAATTCAAAGGATCATAAGAAACTGCTAGGAACAATTATATGCCAACAAACTGGACAACCTAGAAAAAAACGGAAAAATTCTTAGAATCATACAACTTACTATGACTGAATCAGGAAGAAATAGATAATCTTCATAGACCAATTACTAGTAAGGAGGCTAAATCAGTAATCAAAAACCTCCCAACAAAGAAAAGCCCAGGACTACATAGCTTCACTTGTGAATTTTCTCAAGCATTTAAAAAAGAATTAACACTGATATTTCTCAAACTATTCCAACAAATTGAAGAGGAGGGAACTCTTTAAAACTCATTTTACAGGGCCAGTATTATCCTGATAACAAAACCAGAAAAAGACATTACTAGTAAAGAAAACTACAGGCCAATATGCTTGATGAAAATAGATGTAAAAATTCTCAAAAAAACACTAGCAAACCAAAATCAACATTACGCTCGAAGGAACATTAACCATTATCAACTGGGATGTATTCTTGGGATGCAAGGATAGTTCAACATACACAAATCAATCAATGTTATATATCACATTAATAGAATGAAATAAAAGAATAATATGATCATCTCAATAGACACAGAAAAAGCAATTGCCAAAATTCAACAAACATTCATGATAACAAAAATTCTTAACAAATTAGGCACAGAAGGAGCATATCTCATCATAATAAAGGCCATATATGAGAAACCCACAGCTAATATTATATTCAAGGGTAAAAGGCTGAAAGCTTCACTTCTAAGATCAAGAAGACAGATGCTCACTCTCACTACTCTGAGTCAACATAGTATTGAAAGTTCTAGCTAGAGCACCCAGGCAAGAAAAAGAAATAAAAGGTATCAGAATTAGAAAAAAAGAAGTAAATTGTCTCTATTTGCAGATAATATGATTTTATATATAGAAAATCCTAAAGACTCAATCAAGTAAAGGTTAGATCTAATCAATAAATTCAGTAAAGTTGCAGGATACAAAATTAACATAAAAATCATTAGCATTTCTACATATTAATGCCTTTTTTTCAAAAATAAATAAAGAAATCAATCCTATTTACAATAGCATTATAAACAATAAAATACTTAGGAATAAATTTAACTAGGAGGTAAAAGATCTCAACTCTGAAAACCATATGACATTAATGAAACAAACCTAAGAATACATATGGAAATAAATGGAACGGTGTACCATGTTCATGGATTGGAAGAATTAACATTGTTAAAATGTCCATATTACCCCAAACCATGTAGAGACTCAATAAAATCTCTATCAAGATTCCAATGGTGTTTTTCACAGAAGCAGAAAAAACACTCCAAAATTTACATAAAAATGCAAAAGACCCCAAATAACCAAATAAATCCTAAAAAAGAATAAAGTAGGAGGCATCACACTTTCTGAGTTCAAGCTAGACAAAAAAGACATAGCCATCAAAATATTATGGTACTTGCATAAAAACAGACAAATAGAACAAAAGAACAGAACAGAGATCCTAGAAATAAACCCAAGACTATATGGTCAACTAATATCTGACAAGGGAGCCAAGAATACCCAATGGAGAAAGGACAGTCTCTTCAATAAGTGGTTTTGAGATAATTAGTCATATATAAAAAGATGAAACAATACCCATATGTTATACCACTCACAAAAATTAACTCAAGATGAATTAAAGACTTGAATATAAGACTTGAGACCATCAAACACCTGGAAGAAAATAGGAATAAAGCTACTTGACATGGGTCTTGGTAATGACTTTTTGATATGACACCTAAAGCACAAGCAGCAAAATAAAAAATAAACGTGATTATATCAAAGTAAAAAGCTTCTGGGGCCGGCCCGGTGGCTCAATTGGTTAGAGCTCCATGCTCCTAACTCCAAAGGTTGCCAGTTCGATTCCCACATGGCCCAGTGGGCTCTCAACTACAAGGTTGCCAGTTCAATTCCTCGACTGCTGCAAGGGATGGTGGGGAGCGCCCTCTGCAACTAAAATTGAACACAGCACCTTGAACTGAGCTGCCGCTGAGCTCCTGGATGGCTCAGTTTGTTGGAGCGCATCCTCTCAACCACAAGGTTTCCGGCTCAACTCCCACAAGGGATAGTGGGCTGCGCCCCCTGCAACTAGCAACGGCAACTGGACCTGGAGCTGAGCTGTGCCCTCCACAACGAAGACTGAAAGGACAACAACTTGAAGTTTAACAGCACCCTCCACACCTCAGATTGAAAGGACAACAACTTGACTTGGAAAAAAGTCCTAGAAGTACACACTGTTCCCTGTTCCCCAATAAAAAGTCCTGTTCCCCTTCCCCAATTAAAAATCTTTAAAAAAAAAAAAAAAAAAAAAGCTTCTGCACAGCAAAAGAAACCATCAACAAAGTAACCTATAAAATGGGAAGAAAATATTTACAAGCCGTATATCTGATGAAAAATAGTATCTAAAATTCATAAAGAACTCATACAACTCAAGTGCAAAAAAAAAAAATTAAAAAGTGGGCAAATGACCTGAATACACATATCTCTGAAGAAGAGATATGAAAAGTCAACAGGTACATGAAAAGATGCTCAACATTACTTGTCATTAGGGAAATGCAAATTAAAACCACAAAGAAATAGCACCTCAAGTCTGTTAGAATGACCATCATCAAAAAGATAACAAATGTGGGCATAGAGGTGGAGAAAGGGAACCTTTGTGTATTATTGGTGGTTTTGTAAATTGGTACAGTCACTATGAAAAACAGTATGGAGTATCTTCAAAAAATTAAAATTGCAACTGCCATGTGATACAGCAATTCCACATCTGGGATATATCCAAAGGAAACAAAAACACTAACTCCAAAAGATATTTACACCCCCATGTTCATAGCTTCATTATTTACAGCCACCAAGACATGGAAACAACCTAAGTGTCCATTGATAAATGAAGGGATAAAGAAGCTGTGATGTATAAATACAATAAAAAAAGTTTTCAGCCATAAAAAATTGAGGAAATCCTACCATTTGTGACAACATGGATAAATTTTGAAAGCATTATGCTTTGTGAAATAAGTCAGACAAAGATAATACTATACAATCTCATTTATATAGGGATTCTTTTAAAAAACAAAAAACAAAAAACAAAAAAAACCTCATAGTAAAAAAGATCACACTTGTGATTACCAGAGGCGGCGGGTGGGGGAACAGGGAATTAGAAGAAGGTAGTCAAAAGGTACAAAATTCCAGTTATAAAATAAATAAGTACTAGGGATGTACAACATGATGACTATAGCTAACGCTGCTATGTGATATAGTATCTCCTCACTTAACGTCTTTGATAGGTTCTTGGAACTGCAGGGAAATGACATATAGCAAAACCAATTTTACCACAGACTAATTGATATAACAAGGGATTAGTTTCTACAGCATCTCATCAACATTATAATAAAATTACGTTGAACAAAATGACTTTATTCAAGGACCAGCTGTATAAAGGAAGTAAATTCTAAGAGAGTAAATTTTAAGAGTTTTCATCACAAGGAGATTTTTTTGTTTCCTTTTTTCCTTTTCTTTTTATTATATCTATGTGAAAAGATGGATGTTAGCTGAACCTATTGTGGTGGTAATCATTTCACAATATATATAAATCAAACCATCATGCTGTATGCCTTAAACTTATACTGTGTGATGTATGTCAATTATTTCTCAATAAAACTGGGAAAAAAATCAAGGTCCAATCTTAAAATAGATAACTGTTCTTCAATCTAGACCGACAACAGAGGCATACCTGCTGGTGATACCAACTCCATCAATTCTGCTGGCTTTCTCTACTATAAAAATTTTCTTTGGCGTACTGCTTGTGAAATCAAGGAAGTGATTTTCAGATTACACATACGATGCATCACTCAGAGAGAGAATGAATTAAAATATCAGGTAAATAATCCCAGAAACTGCCACAGCAGTTTACATTACCTGATATCTGGCAATCTTGAGTGTGTAGTCTTTGGAGTGTATAGCTGGCCAAACAATAAAGGCAAATAAATAAACATATTAGGACATCATAAAAAAGCATTATAATAGACGTATTCACAGGGCTCCTCAGAAAGACACAGGAAAGTCAACTAAATCATAATGGGGAGGGATGTCAGAAAATATTTCTAAGGGACGATGATGTTTGAGTTGTTTTGAAAGAATTACTATATAGTTCAGGAAGAACATTTCGGGCCCAGAAAACAGTATGAGAGAAGAGTCAGAGAAACCTGGGTTTGGACTCAATTGTACCGTCAGGGCATCCATCATCAAGTTTCTTATCCCTCAATAAAATGAGTCTAACAATAGTACTTTTACTACATTGATCTGTTGTTTTGATTTCACGCAATAATATGTGTAAATGTGCAAAGCACAATGCCAGGTTCTGAGTATAAACTACTCTTACTGATGATAAAATCATTATTGTTTTTTTCTACAAAGTCATAAAATATTATGACCTATGTCAGATGCTACATGTAGATCCTATAAACAAAGTGTGGGGCAACAAATTTGAAGATACTTATAAGATCTATTTCATGTGGAGCTTCATGTGTGCTAAAGCTAAGTGGTTTGCGAATTACCAAGAAAGTTGTAAAACTCCACTGATGGATTTTAAGCTGGGAAGCTGCAAAATCTGACATACATTTTAGAAGGATCATTTCTCTAAATGTATAGTAAGTGGATTTACAGGGGCTAGACCATGAGCAAGAAGACTAGATAGAGAGCCACCAAATAATCCACCTAAACCCTGCAATGACAATGATGAACCTAAAGAGATAAATACAGATTCAAGGGATACTTGCAATATACATGGAGAGTAACATGGAGGTTGGGTAAGATGGAATGGTCAGACGACTTGCAAGTTTCTCTTAAATCCACAAAAGAAAAAAAAGAAGAAGAAAAGAAAACTTGGTTTTGATCAAAAGTACACTTAAATATATTCATACATACTTAGTAGGTCACATTAATTGTGTCAATAATAAAAGACACAACATGAATGCAGAAGACTTAGAAAAATGAATCAAACAAAGAAAAGTCATTGTAGTTCACGAACTGCATAGAAATATCAACATTTCTTGTCTAGAACTAAATCTTGGTAATTACATCCCAAATTGCCAGCAGCAAAATGAAATAATTCAAGTATCATTGTCTATGAACATTAACTGTGTACTTAAAAAAAGAACTGCACAAAAGAAAGTCATGTCAGACTGGACCTACTCTGCCCCCAACCTTTTTGCCTTGTCCCCTCCAGCCTCCACCCTCACCATCACAATGGATGCCCCTGACTTACGAATTTCTGTGTTTAACCAGGATGGTCCATCCCTAGTTGTAAGGTTCACTGAATACTGCAAAAACTTTAAATAACATTCTGTTGCAAGGATTATTAATCGTTTTGGGGTCCTTTGATGATCTGATAAAAGTTATAGATGGACCTTCTCTCCAGAGAGGAACTGAGGTACAAAATTTGCATTGAGATACAAAATTTCCTGTGCTTCCAGCTCCCAAGGGTATATAAATCCCCACATCTGGAATTACTGCTACATATACATTACTGCTACATTATAGGTTAGACACACGGCCACAAAAAAAGGCAATATAAAAACAAAAAGACGCGTTATGTAGCTATATTGAAATCCTCTAAGGCAAAGTTACGTAAGGTCCTTAGAATGTATATGAGGGACATTACTTAGAAAATAAACTTTCCAAATGTATTTTTTAACAACAGAATTAATTATACACTGATATCAGTCAGAAGACCAAGGAAACACCTCGTAATAATACAAAGGGGAATGAATGGAACATGACTCATAGGTAACAGAAATTAGCCTATGAAGGTTTAATTCTTCCTGTTTTTAGAAAAGATGTTACAAATAAGACAGCCATAAATTATAACCTTCCAAAAATAACCTTCTGGAGACTTTAATTGTTAAGGACTCATTTCCTACTATACCTAGAATAGAAAGAATATTTTTAAAAAGAAATTATCATCAGAGGTGATTCCTTTACAATACAGTACAATTCATTTGCTTAGCATAACTAGAACCATTTCTATCCAACAAGTCAAGCACCATTGGAAAGAACCAAGATAAGGCCTGAAAAAAATGCTCATTGATATTTATTTAGCTGTGCAACTCACATCAATCTCTTCCCCATCCTACTCCCAGAACACCTTCTAGAAGAGGACCCAGAAGTTGCTCCTCCAATATATTCATTTCTTTCCATCACTGCCAGCACTGCCCTGGGCCTATGCTTAATTTTTTTCTGGTCTTTCATTCACTTCACAAGATCACCACTCTTATTGCAGGGTTCCATTGGTGTAATAAGTGTGGACAGGAATGAATGAGGAAGGTCATATACCCTTTTATTGCTCTGTCACTTTATTCTTTACAATACACACACACAAGTTTTTAAGTGCATATAAGATTTTAGTGAAGCCTTGGGAATAGATGTAAGGAATACTAAAAGAGAAAAAATTAAATTCTCTGGCAAACATTATTTTTCCTATAGTCGAAGAGAATAGCATCCAAGAAGTACAAATCTTTACAAAACCTTTGCTCCTGTGAATATTCCCAGTTTCTAAACTTGTTCCCCTATCCTCAATTCTACCCCCACTAACACTCTACCGATTCCATGTATAATATAGTCTTTCCTCCTTTTAATCTCTACTCTTTGAGGAAGCTTCCCCACAAAACACAGTTGATTTCATTGCAGCATCTCATCTCCCCAGGCCTGAGAGAACTGCCCTAGGGTCAGCAAGAGAAGGGTCCAGGTGGCATAGGTGACCAGGCTTTACAGCGCAGGTCAGGATGTGAACGTCACTTGGAGCCCAGGCACACTTGATGTCTCTTCAACAGTGTGGTCTCACATAGGCCTCCTTATTCTTCCAGTTATCAAGCTGGTAACTGTTACATTAATCCCCACACACAACACAACATAAATGCACATATACTCACACATTCATCTTCAAGTAAAGGTGGTTACTCCTTAGAGACAGCACACTACAGATCCATAAAGAAAATGATAAGCATGACTCTAATTGTCAGACGATTTGTATGGCTGCTGGTCATGCGACAGAATTCCTATTTTTATTTTACTATGCAAGGAAGTGTATGTTCCATTAATCACACCCCTACTTTCAAATTGTGCACGCTCTGGATCCATGAGGATAAAAACAAGGCCCAAACAATATACTTCTTAATGGCTTTTTCCTTGATTCACAAATGTTTAACCAATGTTCTGAAATAATCACTTTCACTGTTTTCAAAAGTCTGATTTAAAATCATAAACAAGGTATTTTTTCTTGGTCCTATTCTGAATTTACGTATGAGTTGGGGGAGCCCAGTGTTCATGAAGGTTTAATTATACTACTATTTTTCAAAACTATATCTAGGCATTGTGTCTAGATAAAATGTTTCTTGGGATCAGCAACACAATGAACTTAAATGGACACATTATTTCACTGTTTCTGTATTCATTAGACCACACGGTTTTACGTGAGTGTTCACATTTTCCAATGTTCTCACCTTCTTTCAGCCTCTTCACTCTCTCATCTGTGTCTTCTTTCTGCCATGTGTTTGGAGGGTTTGCCATCATCTCCTCTCTTCCCTACCTCCTACTTGGCAAACCACCTCCACGAACATTAGTTTAAATAAAATAATTCCCAGAATTATTCTCATGTTCCTGATAGTTGATAGTCTCTATAGATTAGTGAAATTATACTGGGTCATGGCAAGGAAAACAAAAATAGAATTCAGTTTTCCAATCAATTTCAAATTAAAAAGAAATATGTAATTGAGGCTAACAGGTTAATTATTTGCATGGATAAATATGGTAAGAAATAAAGAAACACAAGTCACTTAATAGTTACTAGGAATTACTATCATAACTCAAATGGTAATAAAAAGAAGCCATTTAATTCACAGATATTATACACTTAGGAACATTGTTGCTCACTCAACAAACAAATGACTGGAACATAAACTTGAAAGCTATGTAAATGAAAAGAATATTAATAAATAAGAATATTGTCAATTGAAAGTGGCAGAGTAGGTAAATGCTGTGCTTGCTTCCTCTCACAACCACATCAAAATTACAACTAAACTATGTAACAACCATCATTGAGAACTGCCTAAAGTCTAGCTGGACAAAAGTCCTACAACAAAGGACATATAAAAAAAGCCACATAGTGACTCAGAGGAGGAATGGAGATGTGGAATAGGCTGGCCCCACATCCATGTGTGGCTATTAAAAATCGGGAGGGCTATCTCGGCTGCAGAGGTCCCCCTGAGGAGTGAGGGGTCCCAGCCCCACCTCAGGCTTCTCAGCCCAGGGTTCCAGTGCCAGGAAGAGAAGTCCTGACAATTTGTGCCTGTGAAAACCACAGGAGATTGTGGCTGAGTGAGATGGAGAGAGGCTAGAGTCCCAGGTGTTCCTCCTAAAGGGCCCACACATGGACTTATTCACTGACAGACATACTTACTCTGAATTCCAGTGCTGGGGCAGCAGCTTGAAAAGTACCAGGAACATACAAGTAGGAACTGAATTACCTGGCTTTGGGGCAAGGGCTGGAGTTGCAGCTTTCTCCCAGACAGAAATACTGGCAGAAACCATGTTCCTTTTTAAGCCCTCCCCTGACCCATCATGCATATGCAGGTGGGCATATGCTTCTGAGTCTCCATCAACTTGGCTAACACCCTTGGTCCTGCCCTAGTAATTCCCTGGGACACCACACCACCCAATTTGCTGGCCTTCTCAAGCCACATTCAGTGGCTTTTTCATATAAATGGCCTGTCTTGGCTCATGCTACAGACATTCCTATAATCTCTCAAAGATTCACAAACCCCAAACAAGCAGCATCTGGAGTCAGCATGGCACATACCACTTGCTAAACAGCCCCAAGCCCTACACTAGCAGCAGCCAGCCTCAAGTTCACAGCTTAGCCTCTTCGAGGGACCTCCAAGCCCAACACAAGTGGCAACTATCTGCAGATCATTTTGTAGCTCATACCAAGTGGCCTCAGACAGAGCACAGGCAGCAGCTGACATTAATCAGGCCCGTCCCAAGAGGCATCAAAACCAACATACCTAGTGGCCAGCTTCAGATCACCCCAGAGTGCCACCCAACCACCTCCACAAACAACACACCCAAAGGACAGACTATGCAGGCACCAGCACCCTGCTAAAGTGAATCCTGCTCCATAGTCACTGCACAACAGTTCCTCCACTGCAGTCACAGCCAATCGTTACAACCAATCAGCATCAGGGTCAATCCCTCTCACTGACAGGCAAACAGAAACCAAGGCTCAACTACAAAAGTAGGGCACATACAACACACATAAGGGAAACACCTAGAGTATCTGGCTCTGGTGACCAGGGAGACTGCACCACTGGGCCCCAGAGGACACCTCCTACATAAGGCCACTCCACTAAGACTGGGAGACATAGCATCTCTACCTCATACATAGAAACAAACACAGGGTGGCAGCCAAAATTGGGAGACAAACCGAACATGTCCAAAAAACAAAAACAAACAAACAAACAAAAAAACAGAAAAATACCTCCCCAAAAAGAACTAAACGAAAAGGAGAAAGCAATCTACCAGATGCAGAATTCAAACCACTGGCTATAAGGATGCTCAATGATCTCAGGGAGAACTTCAACAAAGAGAGAGGAAACATTAAAATGGAGATAGAAAATATAAAAAAGAACCAATCAGAAATGAAGAATATAATAACTGAAATAAAGAATACATTAGAGAGAATCAACAGATTAGATGAAGCAGATGATCGAATCATCAATTTAGAAAATAAGATAGCAGAAAACACCCAATCAGAATAGCAAAAAGAAAAAGAAAAATTTTTTAAAAATGAGGATAGTTTAAGAGGCCTCTAGGACAAGATCAAGTATACCAACATTTATATTATAGGGGTATCAAAAGGAGAAGAGAGAAAGGAATTGAAAATCTATTTGAATAAAGAATGATGGAAAACTTCCCTAACCTGGCAAAGGAAATAGACACACAAACCCAAGAAGTGTGGAAGTGTCCTAAACAAGATGGACCCAAAGAGGCCCACACCAAGACACATCATAACTAAAATGCCAAAGGTTAACGACAAAATCTTAAAAGCAGGAAGAGAAAAGCAGTTAGTTATCTACAAGGGAGCTCCCATAACACTGTCAGATGATTTCTCAACAGAAACTTTGCAGGCCAGAAAAGATTGGCAGTGAATATTCAAAGTGATGAAAAGCAAGGACCTACAACAAAGATTAACTTACCCAGCAAAGCTATCATTTAGAATCGAAGTACTGATAAAGGCTTCCCAGACAAGAAAATCTAAAGGAGTTCATCACTACAAAACTATTACAAGAAATGTTAAAGGGACTTCTTTAAGAAGAAGAAGAAGAAAAAAAAAGATCAAAAATATGAATAACAATATGGCAATAACTACATATCTGTCAACAATTACTTTAAATGTAAAATGAATTCAACGCTCCAATCGAAAGACATAGGTTGACTAAATGAATAAGAAAATACGACCCTTACATATGCTGTCTATAAGAGACTCACTTCAGATAGAAAGACACACACAGACTGAAAGTAAATGGATAGGAAAAAGATATTTCATAAAAAAATGGAAATGCACACAAAAAAGGCTTACATCAGGCAAAATAGACTTTAAAACAAAGGCTATAACAAGAGACAAAGAAGGACCCAGTTATCCCACTTCTGCGTATTTATCCAAAGAAACCCAAAACACTACTTTGAAGGGACATATGCATCCATATGTTCATTGCAGCATTATTTACAATAGCCAAGGTATGGAGCCAACATGAGTGTTCATCAATGGATGAATAGAGAAAGAAGAGGTGGTACATATACACAATGAGTATTATCAGCCATAAAAACAAATGAAATCTTGCCATCTACAACAACATGGAGGGACCTACAGGGTATTGTGCTGAGTGGGGTAAGTCAGACAGAGAAAGATAAATGCTGTATTATTTCACTTATATGTGGAATCTAAAGAACAAAATAAAAGAACAAATAAAACAGAAACAAACTCATAGATACAGGGAGCATTTTAATGGTTGCCAGATGAAACGGAGATTGGGATGGGTGAAAAAGGTGAAGGAAATAAGAAGTACAAATCGGTAATTACAAAATAGTCCTGGGGATGTAAAGTATAGCTTAAGGAATAGAGTCAATAATGTTGTGATGGCTACGTATGGTGTCAGATGTGTACTAGATTTATCAGAGTGATGATCACGTCATAAGTTATATGAATGTCTAATCACTCTGTTGTATACCTGAAACTAATACAATATTGCATGTCAACTGTAATTGAAAATTTTTAAAATATATTTAAAAAAGAATATTGTCAATCATTATAAAAGCTTTGAAATGTCTTTTTTATATAAACAGATACTTCCCCAAATATAAAAATGCCAAACTATTAGCTGTGCTCTTTAATATATCTTATAATACCTTATAACTCAATATTCTTATATTTCATGGAATGAAAAATGAAAGACTCTACTCAATTTCATATAAATTCTAACGGTTTGACCTAAATTCTCCAGATACAATGGAGGATGACCATAAAATAACCCAAATAAAAACCTAATCCCCAAATTTGAATCACTTGTAACTGAATCTCTGTGAAAAATATTTAACCACATTAACACTGTATAAAGGAAAATATTACTGTCAATTTTCAGCTTTTAAACACTCATTACTAAAAACTGACTAATCTCATATAAACATAAAGCTATTCATTGCTATATTAAAAAGTTAATTGCTTGCTTCTTAAATACTTTTATTTTAAAATAATGATTGCAACAGCATATGTTAACATACATTTCTAATTCAGTGACAGTGCCCTGAAATCTTTACCAGAAGGAGAAAAAAATGCTGAGTGTACAATTTTATCATTTTATTTCAAAGCAAAGTTCAACTCTCGTCGTTCTAAAGCAAGTAAGTGAAACAGACATGTGGTCTCTGGTGTAGTTAGATTCTCATTTGTAGTTAGTTATGCCTTTGAGCTCCACCATGTTGCTAGATCAGTTACATGGGAGAAATGCTGAATGACTTGCCAAGTGAATAACCAGCAAAATGTTTAAGGGGTCAGAGGTAAATTAAATGCTAAGGCAAAATGGGCCCTTAAAGGGATTTGTCAATTTGATCGCAGAAATATATTAGTAAAAGGAAAGCAACTGACTGTGAGAAGGAGCTGGGAATAGAAAAAGTGGCTTACAATATTTCTAAAAAAGAAATTCCACAATGGAAATGAGTTATCGGACATCCATAAATCTGAAACCACTTTATTCACCCTGGTATAAAAATACTGGCAACATTTTGGAAGGAAATGGCCAGTCCTAGAAAGACATAATTAAGTGTCACTCTCCTGAGAAGATGACTGTTATGTGTGCTAATAATCCTAATTCCTCCAAATGGAAGATGAGCTGTTATATTGAGTCATCAGACACAGCTCCATTATTTTACACCAACTGTGAAACACCTTGCTTAATTGTGCTAAAATCACTGAAGCATCAAAGGTTATCTCTTATTCAAGTCTTTGGGGACTTACTGAGTGAATCTGTGTCTACATTATCCAAGCTGCAACTACTTGGGCTATCTATTCTGGGACTTTTCTAACTCCAATACATCCCATAAAGGGCCCTGCAAAAACTGCTACTCTAACTGCACACACTGTAGATGCATTGTAGTTTTAAAGAGAGGTAATATACAGATTTGTTTCCTAATGCTGTGCTTGATGATGTCCAAAGTTTTGTTGGCATTTTGACTCTAAAATTCATTAGGAAGTTGGAGGAGAATCCAATTGGATATTAAAATATATTATAAAGTGAAACCAATTTAAATGGTGAAGTACTGTCAAAAATGTTAAAGTCATAGTTTCATTACATTGGTATGAGATAGTATAGCTCAGAACTAATAGACTTTACCATATATACAACATTAATGTATAAAAAGCATTACATAATCATCAAAGGGAGAATTCTGCTTTCAGAAGAAGTTGACATACTTTTACATATTCCTCCTACTAAGTAAAACTAAAAACTTGGACATGATATACAGTACAAACATAATAAAACTCGGACAGTTCGAGAGAAGAAGGCAGATCAGCTAGGAACCTTGTGACCCAAGGAACAACACTGTGACGAGTCCCCTGAGTTTCCTTTTTTCTTCCCATATCCCACAATTGAAGATAAAGAAACTAGCAACTCAAAAGCATAAGGTATGAAAACAAAAAAGGCACAACAAAAGACTGCTCTCTCTAGCCAAAGGATCAGAAAAGGGGCAGCCAAAACAAGAAAGAAAACATTTAGACAAGAAAGAAAACATTTAGACAATAAAGGCACTACTTCACCAAACACAAAATAAAAATTGTGGCTCCCATCCCTAGTGATGCCAACCAAGGCTGGTGGGAGAGCCTAGATTTTCATGCTCATCTGACTGTAAAGAGACATTCCACCCCCACCCTTCCAGAATGGTGTCAGAGAAAGCTGGACAGGAGTTAGAACATTCTTCTCATCAGTCAGGAAGAAGCTTCCCTTCTTGCCATAAGAATCAGTGGAGAACACATGGGAGCAAGGACTTCCGCACCCCCCTGGCAATAATAGGGATCCCCCCAATAATAAGGATCCTCTCTGCTGGGGTGGTATCAGAGAAGACCTAGTGGAGAGTCAACTTTCATTACCTTCCAGTCAGTAGAAATGAAAATGAGGCAAACTTTTTACTTCATTTAAAGAAGAAGTCTCAATAGAAACCAAAAATTTGCATTAAATGAATGAAAATGGAAATACAGCATACCAAATTTTGTGTGACACAGCTAAACCAGTGCTAAGAAGGAAATTTTAAAAATTAAATCCTTACATGAGAGAAGTATCAAATCAACAACCTAAGCTCCCACCTCACAAACCTAGAAAAACAAAATAAATATGATGCAAGAGAAATGATAGAAATTGAAATTTAAAACAGAAAGACGATAGAAAAATCGAAAAAAAAACAAAGAGCTGGTTCTTTGAAAAAATCAATATTGACAAAATTCTAGCAAGACTGACAAAGAAGAGAGAAGACACACATTACTAATACCAGGATTGAAACAGGATATCACTATAGATACTATAGACATCAAAAGAGACAATAAGGGAATACTATTCACATCAATATGAGAACTTACATAAAATGGTTTATTACTCAAAAAACACAAACTACCACAACCCACACAATGGAGAGCAGAGAATCTAAATTCAGAGAGCAGAGCCCTGTAACTATTAAGAAAATTGAATTCATGATTTAAAAACTTCCCAAAAAGAACTCTCTTGGCACACATTATTTCATTGATGAGTTCAATCAAATATGTATTTTTTTTAATTTAATGCTAAGTCTACACTATTTCCTCTGGAAAACAGAAGAGGAAGATACACCCCAATTCAATTCATGAAGCTAGTATTACTCTGATATGAAAACAGTAAAGCTAACATTACTCTGATATGATAAAGACAGTAAAAAATGAAACTATAGACCATTATTCTTCATGAATAGAGAAACAAAAAGTCTTAACATTGCGTGTTCACCACCCAGAGTCAGTTCTCTCTCCATTACCATATAGTCTATGTAACTTTACTAACAATTGTCAGCCCAATAAACTTTAATTAAAAAAATAAATGAATAAATAAATAAATAAATAATTCTTAACAAAATATTAGCAAATGGAGTCCAGCAATATGTAAAAAAAAGCAGACACCATGACCAAGTGGGGTTTATTCCAGGAATGCAAGGCTGGTTCAATATTCAAATATCAATAAATATAATCCATCACATCAACAAGCTAAAGAAGAAAATCACATGACTGTATCAATGAATGCATAGAAAGCATTTGACAAACTAGAAGTTTTCTCATCAAAAAAACTCTAAGAAAAAATAGTAGTAAAAGGGTACTTCCTTTCCAACTTGATAATGAACATCTACAAAAAACTTACAGCTAACATCTTTAATGGTGAAAGACTGAGTGCTTTCTCCCTAAGGTCAAGAACAAGGCAAGGAAGGATGTCTGCTCTCACTATTCTTACTCAGTATAATACTAGAAGTTCTAGCAAGTACAAAAAGGCAAGTAAAAGAAACAAAAGGCATACAGATTGCAAAGGAAGAAATAAAACTGTTCCTATTTGCAAATGACACAACTGTCTATACAGAAAATACCAAGGAATCTAGAGAAACTTCCCAGAAGTAGTAAGTAAATTCAGTAAGGTCGCAGGATACAGGATAAGCATATAAATATAATTTTACTCTATATACTAAAAATCAAAGAGGGGATATCACTACAGACCCTATAGCTAGAGAAAAAAAGGAAGTCAGGAGAAACTCAAGCCAAGAAAAAGAGTAGGCAAGCTACTCCCACAGCAAGATGGCTTCAAGGCAAAAACATGTTATCTGGAAGTGTGTGAAAATGAAGAAACCATGAATACAGCACATGCACACAAATCCAGTATAGATATGTGTCTTAAAGTTATACCAGCTTTCTGTCCAGCTTCTGTCCACTGCTCATATGCCTACTACTGTCCTCTGCCTCTAGTACAATATAGATGTGGTAGTGGAGAAATATGTTATTTAGCAGACAAGTTGATTTTTCTGGTGAAATTTCAGAAAGGTACCAAAGATAGTAACCTGAGAGCTAGGAGCAGTGCATCTCAAGAATACTCACTCTTCTGATCAGAGAGAGGAAACCAGGGAGGTTTCAGTTTCGGCTCTTACAGGGATAATGAGAAAATAATGTTAGTGCTTATAATTTGCATTCTAACTGTGAGCATGAATCAAAACGGCCTAAGGAACTCCTTTTCACATGTTGATTTATGAAAAAATTGGGTATAATATTAATTATCTACAGGGCCAGGATTACTGCAAGGCAAAGTCATGCAAGGGCAGGGTTTGTTTCACTTTTTATTTAAAATTTTGATATTTGTTCAATTTGATCTTTCTTCCATTAATTTTGATTTTTTTTTAACACATTGCATTTAAAAATTGTTTCTCTTGGTTGCTGAGTTTTTTGGCACCCCCTTAAATTTTGCCACCAAAGCAAGTGCTTCACTCACCTCACCCTAGTCCAGGCCCTTTTGTCTGCAGCAAGGGGGCCAGCAGACGTATATAAGTCATAGGATAGAGCCAATGGGAAAGTGTCAAAACAAAGAAAATGAGAAAAGGAAATGGATGAAAGTCAACAAAGTTGACCTGAACTCTTGAGAAGGAAAGATAATGGAGTATATCGGCCAGGTATGGAATTTTGACCCTCAATGGTAGACTTTGACTCAGATTCCCCTGTGTTCAGACTCTGGAAGACAATAGTAAGAATTGTCATTTCATGACTGTTTATGTAATAAAGGGTCATAGGATAATAATCATATTTACATCATAAATACTCCTCACTTTTACTGTTACATATGCATTAATAAATCCCAGTTGTACACATTAGGAAATTTAGGCTCAGTTAAGTATATTTTCCAATGCCATGAAGTTAGTAAATGGAAGGGGTGTGATAGGTCTATTTGAATTCAAAACTCCACAGTCCTAACCTCTGCCCCATACCTCCTTACTCAGAGACAAGAAGCGATAATAGGAATTGTAGTGTCAGGGCTGAATATAAAAATTCAGCGGTAGCCTTCTGAAAATGTCTTTCTTTCTCCTTAAATAGTGTGCATCTAGCATGTGTTCCCTAATTGGGTAGAATAAAAAGTTGTCTGAACTTCAATTCACAAGCCATGTGTGTTCACAAAGTTAGGGGACCATCCAGTTACCCAACCACATAGAGAAACAAATACAGAACACAGGGATAAACAAGTACTATGCTACCCAAAAAATAAGACCTAGCCGGACAATCAGCTCTAATGCATTTTTTGGAGCAAAAATTAATGCAAGACCCGGTCTTATATTACGTAAGACCGGTATTATATTATATTATATTGTATATTATATTATATATTATACCCGGTGTTATGTTATGTTATGTTATGTTATGTTATGTTATGTTATGTTATGTTATGTTATTATACCTGGTATATATTATATATTATATTATATATTATATATTATATTATATATTATATTAAACCTGGTCTTATATTATAGTAAAATAAGACCGGGTCTTATATTAGTTTTTGCTCCAAAAGATACTTTAGAGCTGATTTTCTGGCTAGAACTACTAAGGCTTGTTCTAACTCTATTCCAATCAGAGGAGACCTAAAGACATCAGTGTACTTACTATCAGCCAGGGAGAACATTCCCAACCCCATACAAAGCCCCTGAGGTTTGGAGACTTGATTCTGTTTGTTAGAGCACCTGCTAAGTGTCCCAGCACAGCAAGAAGAATGCAGTACTGCAAAGTGAGACTAGGATCCAGTGACAGGATGCTTTTCTCCTCATGCACCTCACGTCTGGATCTAACTGTACAGCACACTGAAAGCCAAAGGAGATCTTTCAAGGCTCACCAAATGAGGCCAAGGACTCATCATAGACCCCAAAGACAATTGGGTGGGGCCTCTTCCGTCTATAACCTAAAGGGAGGGCTTCAGTAGAAATGTGAATAATTCTGACTAAGGCTATCGGCAAGCATATCCCTACGATGCCTCAGGGAATTATTCAAAAGTATGTGTTAGATACACCAGGATAGCAGTAACAGTTGGTGCCAAAGCCATCTGCTTTTCTAGGGGAAAAGTTTAACTCACATCACAATTTAGATTAATTTAGGTTAATCACAAAGTTAACTGTTAATATAAAAAGGCTTTTATATTAAGTGTTAATATAAAAAGGCTTAGGTGTCTCACAGTGAAAAGCTGGAGAATACTGCCTTTATATTGCTTCAATTTGAAAACTGTATTTACACAATAATCCTACTAAAAGGTTAAGTACTCATAATGCTTTGTTTTAGTAGTGAATTTTAAAAGCTTAGTAAATGTTCATTATCATAATAATAACATCAATGTTAAGGTTTATAAAAAGCAAATATGCTTATTAAAAGCTAGATGTGTTTTTACGTATTTTGCCTAAATCTTACTTAAAGATTAACATTAACTCCTGACAGGCCACTTCTCTTTTCAGAAAGAAAGATTTTCTTCTTAAACTCACTCTTGGAGAAAGGACTAGGAAAAAGGCTAAGCAAAAAGAGGTGTGGCAGGGTACCATGGGGTAGTGCTTATTTCAGCCTTACCGCCCACCCCTACCCCCCACCCCCATCCAGCCACCAAAGAAATCCTGAGTGGCTGTGGTGCTAATGAAATTAAATGCAGACGTTTTAAGGTGGTGTTCTATAAACAAAACACAAATTTAATAAATATTCAGAGGAAGCCCATACTTACCAAGCCTGGTTACAATCCCTGCCAGGGAAACGGAGCTGTAAGGGGATCTCTGCCACACCCATACTCCACAGACATAACTAGGGCATCCTGAGTAGGAAGCTCACACTCTGGGCCGCCGAAGTGCATAACCCCAAGGGGCGCCATCACGTTATAGTCAGTACAAACGGCAAACATTGGAATCGATCAGTGTGCATCCTCAACAGCTGTATGCTACGACCCTGGACACACAGACCTCAGAAAACTAAACGACATGAAACAAGCACAGCTTTTAAGACCAAGTTAGCTCTATTTTAGAAATGATTGAACCAGATCATCCAAGCCTGGAAGGCAGTAGAAAATGCAGGCTCACTTATTACAAATCAGTGTAGGAACATTAAGCTTCCTTCGGAATTATCAACAGTGTTTACCTTAAAATTGTGCTTTTAGACAGTTTTGATAGCTAAGGTCTGTTCAGTTTGAGTTCTATTGACTTTTCCCCTCTGCTTCAGCTCCCACTTGTGTCATACCTGCCTGTCACCTGATGTCATGTTCATCCAATCACATGACTGTCCCTCAGTGAGCCTGAGACCCAGCCCACACCAGACCCTCCACTAAGCAGCCACACACAGAGCAGCAGTGGGAGGGGGAGGAAGGAGACGGAAATAAACATGAAACGCAGTGTTTAGAGATAGTTGACATCAAAGGTAAAAATGGCCTTTATATTTGTTATTCAACAAGTACCAATTTTTTTTTTTGTTTTTGTTTTTCTCTAAAAACGTATTTTGGGGGGTGAGGGATTACCATGCATTTTCTCATTCAAGAGTGCAGAATTCAACAGGAGATAACTACATAATGAGCAAGCTTCCGAAGTAAATCAAATTCCAGGAGAATTCTTGTAACTGACGCTATAGAGGATATTTTTTAGTACAAAGCAAGGACATTATGAAGAGAAAAAAACAGTCGGAGGTAAGGCCATAAGTAAACATTTAAGTAGAACACACCAGGAATTCCTTGAGCCTGATATTTTTTTCCTCATCACTGATACTTGTCTTTCCAACCCCCAAACCCAAACCCCTCAGACTGCTGCTCATCTTTGAATGGTTTTCAGGACCTGCCTCTGGGGTCACTGATACCTGGATCTTGGCCCACAGCACAACCCTGCTCAGGTTGGGCTTCCCCTTACAGACCGGGCAAGCCCTCAGACCCTCAACACTGAATATCATGCGCATGTTTGTCTTCCTCATGGTATTTCACAAATAATGGCACCTGATTCCTGATGGAATTGCCATACCCATCCCAACAGGAGGCTGTCTTCTCTCTAGATCATATTCAAGACAAACCGTTCACCCTCAACTGCTGCCAAAGTAATAATGAGAGGATGGGGAATTTCCTTGTTTCCTGAAGCAAAGGGGAAAATCTACAGTTGAGAGGATTTGAATATCATTAAAATGTATTTGTCTCTTTCTCACTCAGTTCAAATGGACTGAAAGAAAGAGAACATTTATTTCCATAACTACTTCAGGTAAAGCCACAAATCCTCTAGTTTCCCTAAAGTTTTCCCTTTTGTGTAAGAAATTGTACTTTCATCAATAAACCCATAAGGCCTTTAGAGCTCTGCAGTCCTTGTAAGCAATCCCCAAATGATCTAATGTTATTCTCTGGGTTTTGTTCTGTACCCCAACAGCAATTTAAAATGGATTATAACGAATCCATTTTTGTTTCCATGCTTCCAATTTCTTCACAAAATATGCTTGTAAGAGAAATCAAAATTATTTAAATGCTATAAAATTGGTTTTATACTTCTGTATAGGCCTAGAATAAAATAACAAGCAATTTCTCAGCCACAAAGTGAAAACACAGTGAAGCCATCTCAGAGAAATAACTTTTATTTTATAAAGACCCACAAAATGTGGACATTCCACAATTTCCTTCAGTTATCCCAAACATTAACAATCATTAGTGTTGACAAATGTGTTCTGATCTATAGAGTCTACATTCTAATTAAACTTGTGTTTGTTCCTCAATGAAGAGAAATGTATCAGATAGACACTCATTTTTAATTCAATTCAGTAATCATTTATTGAGCAACTCCTATATTCAGGCACTTTACTAAGCATCAAAGATATAGAAATGAAAGATATAGTTCCAAACCTCAAGCAATTTGAAATCTAGTGGGTAAAACAGACGTGCAGATATTCCAATAATGTTTGTTACAATAAAGGCTGCATAATATTCAAAATATTTTAACTGTTACAGCGTGGGCACGGAGCTATCAAAATAAAGACCTGCTATTGAAACAGGAGCGTTCTCAAGGACCCTGTACTAACCCTGCAATTATAGCATTGTGGAGAGATGTAAGGAGTGCAGGGAAGTGGCAGTGATGACCTGGGAACAGATGAAATAATAAGCAAGGCACTATTTTACAACTGATACAAAAAAATTTAGAGATTTTATAACTACCATGGTCATTCTGGTGCACAAAAATTAAGTATTAGTTTTGCATAAATGGAACCATTTGAGGGGTGACCATGCTTAAGGACCGCTAACCCCGTCCATGGATGATCACTGAAGATTTTCAGTGATACTCCTTAATGTTGTTCACATAATATTCCGGTTTCCCTTCTTCCAAGCACATAGTAGGATCGCATTTTCTGCCTTGTTTGAGGCAAAGCACCACCATGTGATATGCTTTGGCCAGTGAAATATAAGCAGAAGTGTTATGAAAGTGATGGAAGATTTTAAGAGCCAGTAAAGGATTAGATCAGCACCTCACCCCCCAAAATCCCCACTCAGAGACCATGCAGCATGAACAAGAAATGTACCTTTGTTGCTTTAAGCTCCTGAAATTCAGTCATTACTTATGCATATTTAATGTATCCTGGCTGATGCAACAAACTAAGTTTAATTTTATAGAATGACTCAAATTTATCCAGAAGAACAGGGAGGGCTGATTATTCTAATCAGAGGGATAGTAAGAAGAAAGATACAGAGTCTGGATCAGTATAACTGATAGGATGATGACAACAGGTTAAAGACATAAGTAGGATGCTGGTCATACAGTAGCTTGTATTGGATTCCAAGGACTATGGACTTAATTTTACATGCAGGATTGAGGAGGTAATGACCGAAAGGTCCTGAACACTCCCCTCAGCTAGGCTAAACTTCATACATAGTTCTTCTTGATCCTAGGCCCCCGATTTTCCTTTTCTTAGAGCATCTACTTTAGAAAACATGTACTTGTAAATGCTTTTCTGCCCCTTTGAGATATAAATTTCTTCCAGCCTCTTGCCAGTTTAACAATGAAGGAATGTCATTCTTAAGGACCTGGGAGCCCTGTCTGAAACATAATTATAAAGAAAGAAAGAACCCCTATCTTCCAGTCTTTGTGGAAGAATAGGAGACTAATTAACATGGGTGCCAATTAGCACACACAGATGGCCTTCTTATATTGACCACCTCCCCACTAAGGTCCTCCAGTACTTTTCTACTTGCTTGCTTCAGTGCGGACAAACTCTCCTGTCTTGTGTTTTAAAAGAATTGTGTTTAATCTCTCTCCCATATTGCTAGAGTCTTGAATAAAATCTTCCTTGCTTGTTTAATTTGTCCACTGCAATGTTTCTTTGACAATAAGAACAAAAATAAGGAGGTCATTTCAACAATCCACCAGAGAACTAGTAAATTTACATAATCTGATAACTAGTTATAAAGAGAGAAAAGAATCAACTGAAGCGGCTCCACGGTCTGGGGATGATTCTGTCCACTGCGTTGGGGAATAAGAGAAGCGATGCTGCAAAGGCAGATTAACTGTGAAGACAGTGAAGTTTCAGCTTCAATCCCTTCCAAGGCCTAGGGACCTAACAAAGTGTTCATATAACCGGGCTTTTTAAAACTTTGCAAAAATAAGATACTTGAACTGTAATCAGAACAGTTTCCAGTTTATTTCCTCTATAACTTGTGTTGCATTTTCTCCCATGTCATTATTGTATAGATGTGAGCATTTGGGGGACCCTGATAAGCAGAAGCTGAACTGGGAATATGACAGTATTTGCAAGTTGGAAATAAATTTTGAAACATTTCAATAAGTGAAAATTAACAAAACCCCTGACTTGGATTTATATACACTGTACAGGCATACCTCATTTTACTGCATTTTTCTTTTGCTCTTCACAGACATCTTCCACCCTCAATATCTCTGAGGTATGCCTATACCTATACCTGGTTCTACAGCAACCTGCCAGCCTTCTGACTCATGCTGGGACATCAATTCTGCAGATTTTGCGCTTATCAGCCTCCATAATTGCATGATCCAATTCCTTATAATAAATTTACATACATATATATTATGAGGATACATATATATCCTCTTTTTGGTTCTGTCCCTGGAGAATCCTAATACAGTAGGGGAACGGGATGAATTCAATTTCAGACATGCTGAATTTGTGAACTCTGTGAGATATTCTGTATACTGAAAACTTGACTTGGATCACTGAGTGCACTTTTTTCAGCCTAAAAATATTATAAATCAAAGGGAAAAATCCTCCAAAATTATTCTGCTAACCATTCTTTAACTCTTTCTAAGTAGCCTGGAATGGGCATTAACTCTAAAACCACAGTATTTACCTTGGGTGGGTAGTGGGGTGTCACAACCCCCTCTGAATAGCTGATGGAAGCCATATATCCTCCAATAGAATACAAACTCCAGCATGGAAGGAACAGTATCTGGATAAGTGCTCTATTCTCATTGCCTGGGATACCACTTGGCATATAAAAGATACTCAATAAATATTTTGGAATAAAAAAATAAATAAGCCAACCCTCTACAAGAAACATGCACAGATATAGCCACATAAACCCAGACCTAATACCACTTTGCTTACAATGAATATCTTGATCCCATAAAGTCTCATCTGTGGTCCACAGTTTAAGATTTACTTTTAAAAGGCTCCAACCAGGGATCAATTCAAGAAGAGCATTACTTCACAATTTTTGTATTTCTCCACTTGGGGATTTTGACATTATACTAGTTTAAGCAAGAGACTTAGAGAAAAACGGAGAGATTCAAATAGAGAAGAAAGAAACAAAAACACACTGCCAGCGTCCGTGAAACAATACACTACAGCCCACGGGTTCTAGTCTGGTCATTTGCCTGACAGCATCAGATTGCACAGAATTTTTTCCAAAGGGATGTGTAGAATTAAACACATCTTTTTGATTCCCCTTTTTCCAATAGTGAGAATAATGTAATAGATTTGTGTTTCATGAACTGGTTTCTAAATCATTTTATGAGGAAATAATGTAATCACTGTCAGACTTTGATACGTTCATAAAAGTTCTTTAAAGTCCACCTTAGCAGAGGCCATGAATATGATCATTCATAGTGCTATAACATATACCGTGTTTCCCTGAAAATAAGACCTAGCTGGACAATCAGCTATAATGTGTCTTTTGGAGCAAAAAATTAAATTATATAAGACCCAGTATTATTATATTATATTATATTATATTATATTATATTATATTATATTATACTATACTATACTATACTATATTATATTATAAAGACCTGGTCTTATATTACAGTAAAATAAGACCGGGTCTTGTATTAATTTTTGCTCCAAAAGATGCATTACAGCTGATTGTCTGGCTAGGTCTTATTTTTGGGGAAACACGGTAGGAATTCAGATAGCAGGAAACTGAGCTATCAAGATCAGCTTGAAGAAAGATCACTAGAGTCCAAAGGAACATATGCGGAAGTAACTAAAAATCAAGGTCATTTGAGAGCTTTCAAAGTTCCAGCAAAAACTAAAATTTTAACACACTTAATTGAGCATTTGAACCACATGAAAATCTCGTAAGGTAAATATAATTTTAATTTGAGGGGAATGCAGCCCTGAGATGCTGAGGGACTCTTAAGTGACCCTGCTAGTCCTCACATGCATGGCCTTAGACAAGTTTTCAGGCTCTCACTGGACCACTGAGGGGTACAGCTGGACGAGCCTCCAGTCAGAGCGGCTAATGGAAAAGGAAACCAGCTGAGCAGCACAGCACGAGGCAGCTCACTTGCAATGGCAAAGTGGTGGTGAGAATCCCCAATGCCTGTGACCTAACAAATAGAACAGGTTGCCGTTCTCACCATTAAGACAGTTTGTTCCCATTTAGTTCACATGAAGAAAGCAAACTAAATGTGAGGATGACAAGATAGAACTGAGCTTAATAGTCTTTGTCTATTTTAATCCATTCAAATCAGTTTCCTCCTTGCCAGCAGGTGTCCACTGGCTCAGGAAATTAAATAATGCCTGGTTGGCCTGCTCTCCAGACATATCGTGAAGCAGGTGAGCCAGCAGTAACTTATTCTAGGATATACATGCTTTATTTCCCTCTGTCATAAACAGGAAGTATTTCAGGAAATATTTATCAGTGAAATACACAGCATGTTTTGACATTTGAGAATCACAGGTTTTCTCTACAGGAAAATAAATAACATGCCCACATGTGTTTTGGCATTTATATAATTTTAGTATTTATTTCCCAAAATATTTATGAGGAATGAAACATATTGTTCCTCAGATGTTTTTACTAGTTGGTGTGGACTTTTTAAAAATAAGTTTGAATATAGTTTGTTTCTCTCTTCTGGTATCCTCAGAAAAATGTTGCTTCTCTTCTTAAGAAACAATTCAATATTCTTGACTATGCCTGTTTGCAAAGCATTTCTCCAAATTATATTTTACAATGTATTAAATAGAATATTGGTCATATAACAATAAACCTCATAGCTCATATTCCATTTTCCAAATTTTATGCCTAGAAGCCCATAAGGATTTTCTCTTCTGCCTTGTCTTGCTTTCTATTTACATCTGCCCACCACCAGATGTTGTTACTTGACATGGCATTGTATATCATTGCCATGTAGGTGGCATAAAGATTTATGTCCTATTCATGAATAGTTGACAAGTTCTATTTCATTTCACAATGGATGAATGCAAATAACTTGGCCTTAATGTTTCAAAAACAAAGTTATTACTGTTTGGCATTCTTTTTGCTTGAAAAATGTTTGGCCTTTGTACACACAGACACGCTATATGTTGTTTTCTTTTTCTTTTTCCCTTTTAGGATGGTTGTATGTTCTAAAGCCTTTATAAAGCCGTGGACTTCAATTCTCTTGCCTTCAGACCAGCATATTAGGAAAATAAGCAAGTCTTTATTTTCCATTTGCATTGCATATCTCCAATGTGTGATTGCTCTTTCTAGAGCACTGTTACTGGGACCTCTGACTAACGCACTTGCTATCTTGCATATTGATTTGTAACTGACTTTCTCATTTGTCTTCACAATTCCACCTTTCATAGACTGGAGTCATTCCCAAACACCTCGGATTATATCATGTCAGACATCAGATATTTAGTTCCTTTCAGCCTCAGGCCTCCCTATACATGAACTACTCTGCTTTTGTAACATTTCTTTTTATGCTTAAAATATACTTTAGACCTTACTTTCAATATTGCATGGAGTTGGCAATGGGCTCCTACACAGCAGTGTGATTTCACAGTATTAGTGTAGGCTTTAACATCTGAGGAACACTGGAAGGGACTCAAGGGCTGGGACTAGATGCTCCACACTTGCTATTATCCCAGCAGCAGCCACAGCAAGAGCTCAAACATACTTTTTGACAGATACAGAGTGGCTTTTGGCTGAAATGGAAAATAAACATCTTCAAGTGATACTAAGATCGACTTTGAAAGTACAACAATCCAAGGATAATTTATCCCAGATTTGGCTTAAAAATCCATCTATTTTTTTTCAACTCTGAATCTCAACTGTAAATGCAATAAACCAAAGGCTAGCATTATCCGAAGCAGGTGGAAAGATTCAATGTGATTTTCAAGATATAGTCTTGGCTTCAAGTTCAAAAACTGCAATACAAGTGTTAGACAGAAACACTAAGGAGAACTTGTAGTAGGCCAAACCGGTTTCCATGAATATCTCCTCCAAAATAAAGAATTGGTTAAGAAAAGAAAGAAGAGAGATAGAAAAGATGAGTTGACTTTGAGAGGCTGTGCCCAAGGAACTCACAACCTCAGGCCAAGTCATGCATGAGGTAGAACCACTGAGCTTTCTTTAATGTTGAGAACCTTAAAGAAGGGTGGCCCTAGGTTAATCCCAGGGACGCTGTGTGTTTCCTGTGGAAACCACTCAAGCCCTCACGGTAAGGCAGAAGTAGAGTAGAAATGGTAGCATGGCTGGTTGTCTAACAATGGGAGAACAAGAGACAACCTCTTGAGATTCCTGTGGCACTACGGTGGAATAGGGGAGCCTTTGAAAGTCTCCTGAGATGCCCCAAAATAATAGAAAAGTTGCTTCAAAACAGAGCCCTCAGTTCCAGAGAAGGTCGTACACACTAAGCACTAAATGATACAGTATGGACCCTCCTGTCAGGGGTCAAATGAAAGAACACACCACATATAATGGCACAATGGAAGAGCACCACACAGATGGCACTACATCCTACCACAGTTCAAGATCTAAAAGATACTTTCTTCTCCCTACGACAATGTTGGCACATTTTCTCCCTCTCCACTTTGCGTTTAAACTTAAGTGATAAATAGAATTATTCCACTGAGTTTACCTGAAAGTGACTAAACAAAGTGACTAAATGAAGTGCACTTAACTCTAGTGAATGTTTTGTCACATTGTTAAGAGCATCAACTCTAGAACCAGATCCACTGGATTCAAAGCCCAGCTTTGCCTAGGGTTTGTGACATTACACAAGTTACATTACCTCCCTGTGTCTCTGTTTCCTCATATATAGAAATTGGGAAAAAATACTAGTGATTTACTTATACTATTTACTTACACTATTGTGAGGATTAAATGAGTTGACATATATAATATGCTTAGAAAAGTACCTAATGTAAGTGATATATATTATTTATACACGCAAATGATTATTATTCTGCATCAGATTGAATGGTTGCTAAAGATAGAAATTAATTTTAAATAATTTTTCACACCAAGTTTGTGTCTTGTTAAATTGGTAACTGCTACATAAATAGATTAATATAGAATTTTAGAGAAGAAATAGAATTAAAAATCATTTAGTTTGAGACTTATTTTTAAAGATAAGGAGAATGATATTTAGAAAAGTCAAATAATTTTCCCATGATCATATGGCTAATAAATGTCAGAACTGGGATTCAAACTCAGGTCATAGGTCACCATTTATTTGTTCAAGATTCCAGGTACTATTTACATGATGGAAATACAGCAATATGCAAAGCACGTAAAGGCCTTACCTAACAGAGTTTGCAATGTACCAGGAAGTATGCCTGGAAAGACAGTGGTATATTATGACAGGAGAAATGCATGATGCTGAATTTGTAGGAGCCAAGCAAGGCTTTTAAATAAAGTGACTTGAAAGTGAAATCTAAATGAAGAGTGGAGTTTAGACAGGTGAAGAGGTGCAGTAAGAGTGCTTAAGGACAAGGGAGAGCTACGTAAAAGTTGAGAAAGACTACAATTTGTTCAAGGAATTGATATAAATTTAGTATATTTAGCAAAGAATACAGGAAGAGGGGTGAACAGAAGTGGTTGTAGATAAAATGAGATAGTTTGAGTAGTCTTGTGATTGTGACAGAAACATGAACTTCATCTTGAAGGCAGTGAAAACTATTAAAACATTAAGCAGAGAATCAAAGATAAAGTATTTCCATTTTTGGAGGATCCTCCTAAATACAGTAGGAGAAGAGACTAGGGAGGAAAAGATGACAACAGGGAGACAATTTAGGAGGCTGTTGTACCCAAGAAAGAAAACTAGGTCATCTGTCTCAATGTCCTTTGTTCTTTTGAATGTCATCACTGTAGGAAAACAGAAAAGATGGAATGCAGAAAATAAACAGAGAACAAAACCTACTCTTGCTCTCCTTAAGTTATCTTCAACCTTTTCATACAGATCACAGATTATGTGAGAGACAAGTGACCTTAAGGAGAGCAATCTCTGGATTGTACAGAGAGACTACATATTCTTGCTCATATTCTATTAAATGGCAGAGTCAGAACTAAAACTCAGATCTAATTAACCTGGAAGTCCAATGCCCTCCACTGACCATCCTGGAACAAACTCCCTAGAACGAAGGTAGAGCCGCGGCTGTCATGAAGGGGCTGAGGTGCTGGAATCCTGAGCAGACTGTCCTGAAAAATGCTTCTCCACCCAACAAACCCCAGTATCCCAGCAGCCTGGGCCAGAGGCTTCTGCTGGCTGAGAAGACTTGCTCCTGAACGTACTTTGAACGTACTTTGCTGTTTTCACAGGGAAATGCTCAGGTAAATTAAGATTCAAACTCAGTGAATGATGTAGTTCAGTGTGGAAAACAGTCCAATGCTACAATTATGGAAAATTGTATTGAGTAGCCAACTGTTCTCAAGAATCAAATTGTTAGGTTGTCCCAATGATTAGGGGAAATTTTTATATTAAACTGAAATCTTCCTGCCTATAATTTCTCCTCACTGGTCTGATTTTTTTCCCCACGCTACCTCAAATGCATTTTGCAAAAATGTAGAGAAGAAATAATATAGCCCCTCCCTCTGGAGTCTCTGAGAGCAGCCTCGGCTTATCTTCCAGTTGGACAGAAAACATCCAGGTCAAGCCTGTACATGGCAAATGAGCTCAGTTAATTCAGGTTCATTGCGGGAACACATTTTTTATTCAAAATAATCGAACTCTCTAAACGAGCCTACGTTTGAGAGATGGACAGCAAGGAGATTAAATGTGCCAGAGTTATGGAAAACACATTCAGAGATAAAGCCTAAACAGAGCAATGACAACCAACCCACTACCTGGTCCTCTGAAACCCCCACTCTCTGCCATCTTCCTGGTAATGGGCAGCATCTCTGGGTGTCAAGTTCTGTCGTACCATTCGCTTAATGTGTCCAGAACAGCATCAGCATGATGGTGATACAGTGACACAAACAGTTCTAATGTATTCTAGGAATGCACTGGACGTGCGGCTTGGAATTCACAAAAACCCATGTCTTTCACGGAGATCCCAGCGGCACATCACTGCAGCAAATAAGTGTCCTTTAGGCCTGAACACAAAGGAATATGTCCACTTCCTCCCTCCTACAGACCATGCGGGTTTAGGTTTCCTCTTAAGAGGATGTAGAAATGTAACATAATCCCAAATACTTATCATATAAACAGGAAGGTACTTATTATCTTTAACCAAAAGACTACTTATTATAACAAAAGTACTAAATGTGTCAGCAGAGGTGGGTTCCAGTTTGTGGTGGCTTTGGCTTGGAAATAGTGGTAAATTTTTAATCCAAAAAACAAATCATTTAGTCACAGTCACTACATTACTGGGTTCAGCGTTCAATCCTAAAAATGCAGCCAAGGTAAAGGATTTCAGAGATTGGTGCTTTAATGGTGAAATAAATAACAAAGGTATCTATAATCCCTGACCCCACAACTCCAAGAGTTCACTTGCTCAAATTTATAGATTTTATAGAAATAAAATGGTGACTCTAAAAATGGCTCCAGGCTATTTATTCATTGGTTAATCTAAGCATATGATATAATTGCTCCAACAACCAAGAGCAAACTAGGAAATGATTGGCAGAGGCTGCTACTGGCTAGGATTTAGTCTGGGACAGGCTGTTACCATTGTAACATTGTACCGAATCACAACGGAGCATGGGATACCAGAAGAAGTCAAGAACCCAAAAGTAGAAGCATTTTAGGGAAACAGGACATCTCTGTTCTTTGTATTTTGCTAACACATTTCCTTGGAATTTCTTTGGATTGAGAACTAGGGCCATTTTCTTAGTGATAAAATGATATGATCAGCCTAGGCATTTAAAACAGCCCATGCTAGTCTGTGTGTGCACGTGTGCGCGCGCATGTGTGTGTGTAGACACATGCATGTGCACACACTAAGCATTAGCAACAGGATTTGTGTCATTTCTGGGGAAAAAACATCAAATTCTTTCTCGGTCCCCCCCAGGTAATGCCCAGACCAGCCCACAATGATTAGGTATAGTTGACGGCTATTTAGGGAGCACTATCACCCAGGCTCCTCTATCCACAAAGAGAATTGTTTCCAATTCTTCACTCCCCTTTGCTAGAGAATAATGCTTAATCCTTTCTTTGCCATATGATTTTGCTGAACCTCCCATTAGAGGAAGTCAGTGTGACTTGGCTGTGTAAATTGCTTCAGCCGACGAAACATAAGTAAATGCAATGTGAGCAGAGCCTTTAAATATGTTTGCAGAAATTGGTTCGACTCCTAGCATATTTGCAATTATGATGAGAAAAGCATGTCCCCTCGTCATTATTCACCCCAGAATGCATAATGTAAAGCGGAACCAAAGCCAACTTACAACCCAGACCTGAACCCAGCAGGAGCCCAGCCAATCCGTAGACGTATGAGATACAAAAATAAATCTCCATTATTGTAAACTGCTAACAGCTTGTATGCTTTTTAAAAGTTATTTGTTATAAAGCATTATTGCTGCAATAGCTGACTAATATATAAGATGTTCCAAAATTAAAATTAACAGTACTGATAAAGCACAATAGGATATCCAAGTTCAAAGGTATGTTTCCACAGAAGTGAATGAGATAGAAATGATCTTCATATTGTCTAACTAAACTACTAAGAGCCCAAACTGCCATTAAATTGTTTACATCTTTTTATTTTACATATTTTTCTTACTAAGGAAAGAAAACCAAAAGAGAAAAGAAAAAAAAAAAAAAGGAGGAAAAAAACCCCCTAGGTTCTCTAGTTAGGCCATGAATAAATGTGGGCTGAAAACACTAGATTCTATTCTGTTATAAAACCGCTCACTGAAAACTAAACTGTTTTCTTGAAACTAGTTAACCTTCTCTAATTTTATCAGGAAAATTTTTATGGAAAATGTTACAATTTACTATAGAAAATACAGTAAATTTTAATTGTTTCTGTAGGAATTGTGAAGCCAGATGTTTTAATGGAGGGATAAAGATAGAAAGGAGTCCTTACCTCTGTTTTATTTAATAAGTTACTGAGTACTTTTTCATCTCAAGAAAATCTAGTAAATTATTGAGTTGACATGTCTAAAATGGCCAATTTACTCATTTTAGACAATTCAATAATTGGTAGGAAATTCTCTACAATAAATTAAGTGGTAGGAAACAATACTGAACATCCATGCAACTGAAGTGGCAAGGTCATATATTGATCACAACCTCTTAGGGCTGCAAAAACCAAAGAAAGGATAAAGAACGACTCTGCATCCCCCATGGCCCAGGCCTCCCAAGCACAGGATCCAGGACCCATCTTCCCTTTCCTAGGACAGTGCCTGCATATGAGCTTTCCCAATAGTTTACGAGGCAGGGACCAAGTAAAGCCTTGTCCCTGACTGACAGGTATCATTCACCTCTTCACAGATCATGAGAGCCCACCTAACCAGACCACTTTCCCAACATCAAGTCCCAGAATCTTATGGAGTCTAGCAGCCTATATTTGTCCTCACTCTCCACTGTCTGTGACCCTTTGCTTGTGTCAAGGTAATCTGCCCATTCTCCAATGTTGATCTTAAAAACCCACTACTCTTCTAATTTGTTTTTGACAATAGACCCTAATGGTACATTAGATCCAGAGTAGGAATTAAGCCCAGAATAATCTTTCCAGTGCCGCAAAGAAAGAGGAAAAATACAAAATTTTAGGTCTACATTAAAATAGTCTGACTCTCTGTATCCTGTCAAAAATCTTTTAGGCCACTTA